>NC_135871.1:27306102-27541102 GCF_031162955.1 Sander vitreus
TCAGTGTTATTTAACTTACTGGAATCAATGTTTCTATAGCAACACCACTCTGGCCGCACTGATATTGGGAAAGGTGTGAAAAATTCCCTGACAGCTGGTGAGCTATTATGAATTAATGTCGCCGCGGAGGCTCTGTTAACTACCTGATTTACAAAAACACACATATAGACACAAGCAGACACACACACACACACACATACATATATAAGATAAAAAGCAGAGGACCGGCATGCTCGTCGCTGAATGATGTTTAAATGTTTTAATAAATTAAGACTTTGGACCACCCAGTGAGATACCTGGGCTGACAGCAGGAATAGTAACACAGAGACACACAGGCAACGTGCCCAAATATCTTTGGCACATTCAGGCAATTAAGGTACAGAAAAACATTTGATTCAGGGTGTTAGAGTGATTTGTTTTCCATTACGAAGGAGAAAAGACGGTGATATCAGCACGCAGTGTGAGATCTGCTTGCTCTCTGTAGCAGCAAAATGCTCACCTGTCAAAACAACAAAGTGTCAAACATTTCAGGAAATAAGAATTAAGCCTTAAATGCAGTTACGAAACAGAAAAGATTATGTTGTGGTGGTTTGAATTGGACATTACATTTCCAGGTGTTCCTCACATGATGATGATTGGGATTTTGATTGATATTGATCCTGATGCCGTTATATAGTGACAAAAATAGCGGCAGTAATTTATGAGAATGACCCTTATGAGAAAGTCCCTTTGGAAATGTCAGACTGTGATTCCAGTCCCTAGCTAGCAGCGTGAACTTGAATTAGCCACAGCCGTGAGCCTATGGCTACGGTTAGCAGAAGGCTAAACTATTAGCAACATTTTCTCTCCATCTCTAAAACACTTCACCGATGTTGACATGTGTTTCGTTGCGTTTATTGTCAGACTCTCTTTAGACTCTTTTGGAGAACTTCGTCTCCCTTTTTTTGGGTTGCTCTGCAGTGTGGGCAGTTATTGCTGGAATATCTATGGATTTTCACCATCTGAAGGGACATGCACGCACATTTGCATTAGTAGAACAGCCAATAGGAACACGCTCTCTTTCTCTGAAAGGACCTGTGCCAAAAGCCAGAGTCTCCCGTCACGTGCTAGATTATCTAAAGCCTGAAAGCAGAGTCAAGAGGAGGTGAGACTAGTCTGAAGTCTAGTTTTCTGTCAGAGCACTTGAATTACAATATGCTGAAAGATTATTATGGAATTCTTGCCCAAAAAAAAAAAAAAAAAAAAAAACCTGCCTACCCCTACTTTAAAAATAAACTCATTCAACCTCTGTAAAAAAAGGAGCAAGATATCGTCAGAAGCTGGAAGTGTATCCCTCCCACACACACAATTAACAGTATGTTCAGCACAAGTGTGAGATAACACTTTCCATATTAATATAAATTTAAATGGCATTACCATGCAAAGATAATGCATCGCTGGGGAAAAACAATACAGACTTGATGTTCACTGTGATTGATTTTAATACCTTATAAAGGAATGGTAAATAATAATGGCTGTCTGGAACAGAAATCAATACATCTCCTTGTATTTATGTGATTTGTAGTTAAGGAGCTAAGAATACACGTTCCTTTATGTTTATTTAAGTTTTTGTTCCTGATTGAGAAAAAAAGATGCTGAACATGAAAACATCTTTGCATAAACATAAGACTGAACTTGAGTCATTGGAGTTAAAAGGAAACTGTAGACACTCATCCATCCCACAGATCTCTATACTATTTTGTCTTCAGACTCCGCTGCCTATTTCTGCTCATGTCTCTCTCATGCAATCCTTTTGTGCTGGCGCAAACATATCTCTCTCATTTCCCATGCACAGAGCATGTTATTTGAATTTTGAAGACGGGATCGTTTCATGCAATTTCATCAGAACTGCCTGCGCTAAAGAATTTGCAGTTAAAATTAGCTTGGGTATATAGGGATCCAAGGTGACTGGTGATACTTATGTGTGGTTGTTGGCCAATTAAATCTCTTGATATAGCTTTCTATTCCTGGATTAGGTGACGAACAGAGTTGAATAAGCCTCTGAAATGCTTGAGTTTTCTTGAGTGGGTAATTAAAGAAGATTTATTTATAGTATTGTGTAAGCAGTGGAAACTTTACCTTGTGTTTCCTGAGTTTGATACCGTATAACAAGTTTGAAAAAGCTCTCAACTTGTTAAAGGTGCTATAATGGCTTCATTAGTTTGTCATCTATTTAGTAAAGTACAATAATTAGGAAGAGGAGTAAGTGAACGTCTGTTTTTGACTTTCCTTTGATGAGGAATTTGGGTTCAACTATTAAATATGTTAGAACAGAACAAAGATAACAAAAGAGAGGATATTTAAGGCTGACAGCATCAGTCGTTTCAGCAAATGCCCCAAAATGACATTTGTATATGTTCATGTGACAAAGACCTCTTTCGTCCGTAGTTATAATTACTCTTTTCCATCATAGTGTGATGTTGTTATACAAAGCCTGCAGAGAGAGAAGATGAGAAGATTCAAAATGTTGGACTTTGACAGGGGAGGCCGCTGTTTGCTTCCCATTTTCCTTCCAAAGGCAGCATTGTAAATGTAATCAATCACTCAGTACATATTCCTCACTTAAAACATAATCACATTACTGTACTACCTACTCAACAGCAAAAGTAATCAGTTACAGTACTTTAATTTTTCAACCCAGCTACGTCAAAACAGCCTTTAAACACATTTTCACTATTTAGTAGACAGAAAACAAGACATTTTAATCTCTGGCCTATGTTTTAAGAATCTTTACTGACCATCAACAGCTAGCGTAACGTCAGCCCCGCAGACAAAGAGGTTTACACACCTAACTACGAACAAAAGCAATTCCTAAATGCAGGCTTACCAGTGGCTAACGTTAGCAAGCCAGCTAACTAAGAACACACAACACGTAAATAAGACAACTTTGGTGTTAGCAAGAGTCTGACTGCCTTCGCCCACCTCCAGCCCCTGAGCTAAGCTAACAAGTCCTGATATCAACCCAGCAAACAAGCAGATCCCCAAAATGTCCCCCAAAGTGATACTGTAACAAGGATCAATAACTGTAATGTTATTACTGAATTTCAAGTTGTATTACGCAAACTTCAACCATGACTATCGTTCCCTAACTAAAGGTTGAAAGATGAAGTCATGTGAACCTAAACCATGGTCTTTTTCTAACCCTTACCATGTTGTTACCCTTACAGAGATATGTTGCTGATTTGAATCCAGCTCTGTGTCATGGCAGTGTGGGCAATGTGTTTAGATTAACGGTGTATGGCTTCCCTCCGTGGCTTCAGTGCACGGATCGCCCAGCAGAGCAAAGCAGCGGAGGTCTGCAGCTCATGACGCGAAACGACTCGTTTCAGATCTTCATCTAAACACACTGCCCACACAAAGATGACACAGAGCTGGTTTAAAATCGGCAAAATATCCCTTCAACAAAACCTCAGTCACAGCAGTGTCAGATCAGGAAATGCTTTTATTTTTGCATCCAACGCTTTTGGAGAAGACTGAAAAATTATGTTGTGGTGCTGAGGTTGGAAACAAATTTACCCAAAAGATCAAAACATGATTCTTTAGCTGTTGTCGTCCTCAGGAGTGCCACTTTTTTTCCTGACTTTGTTTTTTGGGGGAAATACAGACGATGCTATGATTATTACACTTTTATCTCATTCTAGTGTAGTTTAATTTGGGGATTGTAAGTAAATACATTTGAAAGGTAAATATGAAGGTGACCGCACATTCCAGTCCATAAAAATAGGATCTAGGATCTTTTAGTAACACTGATAAGAGCCATGCGTTTCGCTCAGTGCTTCATCGGGCTCATTAAAAGATGCATTGTGCCCAAAGGCTTAAAGACAGTTCTTGCTGTTGTCAGCACCTCCATCTTTGCGTTACAAGGCACAAGATTACAGTATGAGATTTGGTCACCTTTTCTCAGTTCTGTGGTAATCCAGATTTGTGATTTTAGTTTTCATTTTAAAGCAAAAATACCAGAATTATACCATACCATTGCTATACTATGTATTCATTACTTGTTGTTGTTGCTATTTTAATTAAAAACAAAACAACACAAACAGTTCAGTGCTGCTGCAGGCTTTATTGTGTGCCGTCAGATGCACTGTTGATCTGACTGTGAGCCGAGTCACTCTCATAGACCTGTTAGCCCTACAGTATATCATTTCAGCATGACATGCCATCATAATTTATGATTAATGACCCTTATTGATAGTATTGACATAAGTGGGAGTGAAATATGATCTGACAGTGATATCGCACGAGGCAAAGTGGCCGCGCGGAGAGAGACGGAACAAAGACAGTGCTGTGCTGCCTGTGTTAAAATTATGTTTTTAATTTATTCTTAATGGTCGCTACATGACTCTAATGATGATTGTTCTTGTTTTAAAGAGGTTAAACTCTGTAATTTTGGTTTATTTGAAATAATAGACTACAATGAAAATGAGTAAATGTGATTTCATTTCATCTATAAAGGAGTATGTGGTGTTTTATGTGTGATGCAGCTACTCTAGCACTGCCTTTACACAACCTTTTGATGTCTCATCTGATATCTCTCCCTGTAGGACTTTTTGGTATGTCTCTACAAGGACTCGACGTAATTATGTTTGCTTGTAACACTGGGCAAGATCGAGGGGGAATGAAGTACGAGTTTTAGTTGGATTTTAGATTATGAGAACAAAACAGTCAAGAAGCCTCTGACTCATCTGGCCGGCTCGAATCTACCCACACAGTTTTCAGGACTGCACTCCACAAGTTATTTCTCTCGACTCATTTTCATTCAGATTTTAATCAAATGCACTTAGGTTTTTAATTTGTCACCAAGTTATACTTTTAACGCAATAAGATGTTTTCCAATTATACTATATTAGATTAGTATTTTGACTTCCAGAAGTTCCAAATGAGATTTTAGTTTTAGCAGCTCACTTAAATCTGTTGACAAGGAGGATTTTAAATAAATTAGGTTAAACTCTACCACCAAAAATGTGCATAAAACTGTGAATGTGTGGTTTCTGTATGTGTTTTAGAGAGTCCCTTTGTAAAAACGCATATATGTGTCAAGGCAAGGATAAATATATATGTAAAGAGAAAGAAAAAAAAAACTTCTTGCTGACCTCAAACATCTCAAACACTTTAAAGGTAGAAATCAGGATGACGGACGTGTTTGAGGACAGACACGGAGCCACAGGAGCGCTTAGTGTAAGAGGGTGACCCTTTTCCAGCTCCCCAGCAGATGGGGGTGGGGGGCACCCCCATCTGCATCTTTCTGCCTCCAATACAAAGTCAATTATCCTAATGGAAGTGGCAATTAATTAACTCAGCAAACACAATGATTAAGGACCTGGCAATCAATTGAGTGGGAGTGGTTCAAGCCATGCTGATTTAGAGGTAATGACTTTCTGGCAAAGAAAAAAAAAATCCCTCTCACAAAGACGAACATGCACTTTGCATTTAACTGGATTTATGTCAATTAATTGTAGGTAGCTTCAAAGCTGAAATGAGTCCCAACGTCATAAACAGTGTCCCACAGTGCAGACGTCAAACACTTAAACTTTTCAAAATAAAAGCACTTTTTTCAGCTAAAACAAATCCCAGTAACCATTGGACACAAGGCCTTACCGTGTTTCTTTGGCTGTTGGTTCCTATTGGACCTCTGAACACCCCCTTGATGCTCCTCAGCTGTCCGTCATGCAGGTGGGTGGAACTGATCACAATGTAGTAGCACGCCATTGGATTTGTCTCTTGTATTTAAATATCTTGTGTATCTATCTGGACTTTGAAGAAAAAGTCTGTTTCCTCTCCTCCTTCTTCTTCTATCTTCCTCGACTCTCTCCTGCTCTCCTCATTGTGTCTCTCCTCCTCTGTTTTATAAAGTAGAAGAGGGATGGAAGAAATAAGAAAAAAGAAAAGGAGTAGCGCAGTTTCTCCCCCAGCTGCTCTGATTTATTCTCTCTCTTCTCTAAGTTTTTGCCGGTGACTCTTTGACTTTGGCTTCTCTCTGCTCATCTCCCCTCAGTCTCTTGTTAAATATGTCACCCTCTGCTCCTCCTTTCTTTCCAATCTTATCTTCTTGTCGTTGTCTAAATGTGTTTTTTTTTTAATTCTTCTCTGGGTTTAAAAAAATAAATAAAAAATGCCTCCCACTAGGTCTTCCTTTTAAATATTCCTCTTTTGAAGCCTCTCCAGATGTTTTGCTCCCATCTTTCATTCATTAATCTTTCCTTGTCATTGACTCTCTCTCTCTCTCTCTCTCTCTCTCTCTCTCTCTCTCTCTCTCTCTCTCTCTCTGTCTCTTTCTTGCTGAGTCGAAATTTATTCCTGAAATCTCAGCCTCTCATTGATCAGTCTTGCAGTTCCTCTAACTATCTGCTGTCCGCTGCCTCCCTCTCCTCACTTCACAATCTCTCCAACCCCCTTTTGTTTTGTCTCTGTATCTCTCTAAGTGGAAGGGAGGGATACTTTTTTTTTTTTACCTCCTCTTACTATCTCCCCTCCTCCTGTCTCTGTGTCTCTCCTCGTCTCTTTTTGCTCTCCACCTCCTTGTTAGTGTGGAGAAGAAGTCTGTCTTTGTCTCTGTCAGAGCAGGCGTGCAGCTTCCTCTCAGATGCTCCTCTCCTCTCCTCTGCTGCGCTGCATGTGTTCGCTCTCCTCCCTCCCTCTCTCCGCTGATCTCTTGCTCTGTGGCCAGCAGAGTGGTTTGCTCCTCAGTTACCCGCGGTTACCATCTGCCCTTTTAACGCATGGAATGCTGACGCTTGCTCTCTCCTCCCTCCCTTTCTCCACCCCCATCCCTTCCTCTCCCGTCCTCCCTCCCTCCCTCCATCTCTTTATCGCTGCCTCTCCTCTTGCTGTCTTTCTTCTCTCTTTAATCATCTCCCTCCTTCCCTCTTTCTCCCAAGCCAAAGGAGACAAGCTCCATCTACTGGTAGGAAACATACAGAGAGGAAAAAGGGGAAGGGGGTGGGGGATTAAAGGTGGAAAACAGCAGGAGGTAATCTTTAATTCCACCCATGTTGTCTGTGGAAAAACTGTATTTTATCAATCATTACACAAAAACACATTTAGATAACCATGGAGCTGGTGGTGATTTATTGTCTTGCTCAAGGGCAGCTGGTTCTCCTGCTGTCATGTTGGTCTTTAAAGGTCTCATATCAGGCTCATTTTTAAGGTTCACACTTGTATTTTGGGTTTCTACTAGAACATGTTTACATGCTTTAATGTTCAAAAAACGCATTGTTTTTCTCATACGGTCTCATCGGAATACACCTGTATTAACCCTCTATCTGAAATGTTTCGTTTCAGCACCTATCTCTTTAACCCCCCCTCTTGAAAAAGCTCTTCTCTGATTGGTCAGCATCTCCAGGTCTTCCGCATCTGCACTGAGTCTCTGCACCGTCATTGCAGCCGGGGAATGACTGTAGCGGCACTTTATACCTATATATACAAAGTATAGTTGTGACATCACAACCATACGGAAATCCCGACTTCTCGTTTAAAGGCAATAATGACATGGAAATCTCACTTTTTACAATATGGGATCTTTAACTACAAAGAATACACAAATACTGGCCGAGGTGTTCAGAGTAAGTTAAGACATGTGAATAGCTAAATCGATTATTTGGAGGCCCATTTACGCAAGTAAAATAAGAGTTAGGCGTGATAAACTTTTGACTTAGTATCCCTAAACTAGACTTAATAAGTAAAAACATCAATTTTTATTATGCCCAAAGTTTACTGTTTTTTCCCCCTTTTCTTTTATGTGTGGAAATGGGCTTCCATGTTATGGAGTCTTTAAAGGCAGAATAAGTAGGATTTATCGGTTGCAGTTTCTTAACACAAAACTCCAAGTTGGCCCCTCCCCCCCAGCCCAACGAGGGTTACATTGCTCGCCAGCAGGTGAAAGCCAACCCCAGATTTACTCTCATTTTGGAACAAACTTTGTCAGCTTGGTGCTTATTTTTTATAAAGGTTAACGCCCAGAAACGTCCCGAACACAGCAAGATAAGAAATACAGGCAGAGGGCAGGGTCTGTGAAGATACAGACACCGAGCCAGTTTAAGCCAACGTTCAGACAAATGACTTGTTTTTGAAAAGAGACCGCTATTCTACACTCGAAACACCTATGTTGCTATTTTTCTTTCCAACTTTTCTTTCTGACATCACACAGATCGACAACGGACTCTATTAGGATTAAAAACTAGAGGTGTTCAGTGCATGTACAAATTAATCTTCTCACTCAACTGACTACGCCTAATCCAAATCTGTCTCTGACCAATACAGTAGCTTTTAGCGGAGGAGCTCCTCTCTCTGGTGACTGAAAGCTCTGTCAGCTGTGCTATACAGTGCATTACTGCCTTGTTAAAAGCTCATTAAGCCACACAAACCTGATCCACATAAACCACATCATGATGCGATAACTCTGTGTGCAAAAAGGTTCCTGCTGAGCTGTTACCTTTATAAACAGCGCTTGTCTGAACGAGCTACAGACTGAACATCAGTCAAAATCAAACATCAAGGCGGTCAGTCTGACTGAAATATTTATTTATATATATATATATATATATATATACACACAAAATGTATAAACAAATAACAGATAAATAATACAAAAGAAATCGAAAATTTCAACATAACACTCGACCCGTTCGAAAAGGGATAGGTAGAAGCCCTAGGCACACTCGCCTCCCTAAAATCTTATTATATGGCGAGCTGGCAAATTCCCCCCTGCAAACATGGTCGCTCCCGCCTAAGCTTTAAAGACGTCATCAAGAGGGATCTTAAGGTCTTCTCCGTCAACCTGGACAACTGGGAGGCACTTGCAAGTGACAGATCCAACTGGCCGCAGGGACTCTCAGGAGGCCTACAAGTCTTTCCTGGAAGAGAGACGCTCAAACCGGGAAGCAGTTCGTCGCACGCAACATGAACGGCCATAATGATGAAATAAACAAATAACAGATAAATAATATGTATAACAAAAAAAGCAAAAAACGAAAATTTCAACATAACGCTCGACCCATTCGAAAAGGGATAGGTAGAAGCCTTAGGCTTATCAGGTCCTACCCCCATGAATGGAAATGTGTTCGCTTAGAAAGGCTTTGAAACAAACTACATAACGACGACTACTCATCTTTGAACAGAATTGAAGGAAACGATTCAAATCAGCAAAGTGATTTGATTTGCCATTTTCACTTCTACAAGCAACACAAGTGGTTGCAAATCTATTCCCAGTTACCCAGTTATCTAAGCTAAATGATTTGAAGTGAATCTGAAGCAGGGAAAAAAAAGGAAATGTCCAATACAATCGTGCATGACATTAGAAAACTGCCTTTCCATTACAAGTAAGTACAGTATGGGTCAAAGTTTAACCTGGAAGTAACTCTGCAAAAGCTAATGGACGTTTACAGCTGCTGAGTGGTTTGAATAATGTAAAAAACAACGGGAAGGTGTTGTTTACAACCTGTCTGATTGTGTGACCACTTGTGCTCTTGTCATTAATGGCCTCTTTTCTACTGACTTTAACACATTAGCAGATGTAAAGTTGCCATAAGTGATAAGATAGGAGTTCTGCCTGTAGTTATGGTCACAGTCTGCAACAGTTGCTGGGACCAGATTAGAATGATTTAGATCTAAGGGGGCTACAGAGATATAAAGCAACATGTAACACTTAAAAAACAACAACCTCACAATCAGTTGTCTGTGGGAGGCCAGTAGAGGGGAGATACTGTGTCTCTGTTGGTGCCAGTTAGAAGCTGGGCAGGCAGGGGAGACAGAGCTGACTCACACGGAAAATCACAAAACTCAAGATGGTAAGATATAAAGGCATGTTAAACAGTCTCCAGATCCCTAAAGGAAAAAGACATTTTGGGTAAATCAAGTATTCCAGACAGTCTGCTTTTCAGCTCAAAGCTAAAATGGTTTAATTTTAATCCACAAGAATTACAGATCAGTTATTAATCTACAGTACAGTTATCTCCACGTGTCGAGTTGGTTTATGTATTTGTTTCATTGCCGTCCCATTAATCCTTTCGATGCAACTTGTTTTGTCCTTTAAGAAAGGAAAAACACAAGAATTAGATACAAATTTCTCCTAGAAAAGGAAGTTGGCCTTTTTAGCTCTGTCTACATCAAATATTCCTCATTCTCTTATCAATGCTGCCTCTGCATGTTATACTGCTTGGTCAGTCTTCTGGAAATGTTGATTCGGAGCCCTCTGCATTAATCCGAACAATTGTAAATGTATTCCAGCAAAACTGGATAAAAATGTTCATTTATAGCAACGTTTGGTTGTCTCAAATTTAAAGGACTTATGCGTATCTTATTTGTTTTCAAGCATTGAGGACGTTTCTCTATTTCCAAATTCCCCCCATTGCTTCAACTTGCACCATATTATCTCTTCCTCACTCAAATTTAAGCCGACCGGGAAAAACAACTCATAAAAAGTAATACAGATGAATTATGGATTTGTGTCTTGTATAGAATTAATTAAAGCACCTCATGTGCTCCTTTCAGTTTAACAAAACATGTGTCTCCATCTTATTGACTACTCAAAATTCTGATGATAAAAACAAGCAAAACGACTTTGATGAAGGCAGTAAGATTTTCTGACCTTACAACAAATTTCATAAATCCTAGGCAAAAGAAATTAGAATAAACTTTGAATAAATAATATCAACAAGGTTGGCACATTTAATTAAAATGTAACATCCATTTCTATTTTGGATCATCTGCACACCAGAATATGTCAGGGTTTCGTTGATTACATTCTTCTGTTTAATGATGCACTTTTAATTAAAGTGGAACTTTTATGCTTTTCCGTATTTCCTGTCATATCTATAATGTTATAATGTCAGAGTCTCATGTCAAGCGTGGCCTACAACTACATTTGTTTAGGGAAACTATTGCATTTGGGAAGAAGCTATTTTTAAATCTGGCAATGCTGGATTGCATAGACCTGTAACGCCTACCAGAGGGTAACAATTGAAACAGGTGGTGGCCAGGATGAGTACTGTCCTTGATGATGTTTTTGGGAGAGAGAGAGTGCGGCTGAGTGCAATATCTGACAGGGAGGGGAGGGGTCAACCAATGATTTTTTTCTGCAATCTTGATAATTCTCTGCAGAGCGTACATACCGTACAGGTGTGCTCACACCCTCACTTATACCTGAAGAAGACCATTTCTGGTTGAAACTAGCATTGTGTGAGTGTATTTTTTTGTCTGTTTGTGCAGATTGTTACCACCAGCAAAGAAAATAAAATGTGCCTCCTGATGATCTCCCAGGCTGGACCCCGTTAAATAAAAGCACACTGACCTTTTGAAAGAAGGGCAACCTGCAACGCTACACTGTACAAACACTCTGGTCAAGTACACGACCATTAATTGTAGGTTTGTCCTACTTTTATACTATTACTATATTATCCAATAGACACTAGGTGTCTTGGTGCCCCAGCAGAAACCACACATATTATTTTTGATCCTGGTTAACAGAATACTGGTCCTCCATTCTTAAATTTTCATCTGCAACACTAATTACATTTAGAACGAAAGCCAGCTGCTGAGATGGATTATTTTCTGGTGTTCCACTAGGATTCCATTCAGTAAGAAACAAAATAAATCTTTTCTTGTGTTTCTCACTGAATAACTCTGAATTACTGCATTTGCATCGGTGTTGGCTTGTAGGAGGATTGTTCCTCGACAGGAAATTGTCAAGACCCCCCAGAGCCTCTCTCTGGTTTAGTGACCAAATATTGTTGTTGAGCTTTGAGAAAATGAAGTACACAGTAAGAGGCTTATCTGATAAATTTCCTTCTACTTTGGGTCCCATGATCCAATACTGCAATAAGCTTAAAACCCTCCCCGGCTCCACTAGATTAATTTTACACAAATACAAATCTAACTGTATACTCCCTGGCCAATTCTTCTGGTGCTTTATGCATTAGTTTGTACTGTATATACGCATCATTTTGTTTTTATTTGTAGAAATAACACATACAGAATGGGATACCAGGGTAAGATATATTATACAAGTACACTTATATTTTCCCCTTGTATGCCATTCTGTATGTTTTGCATATGTGTTATGTTTTTTAAATGCAATTGCAAGATAATGAGGGTTTGCTAGTGGATTTTAATTCATGTTTGGGGGTTGGGAAGATAAGCAGGAAATCATTGAAATATGCACTAAAATAATATTTTGTGTTGAATGAATGCCTGGTTTATTTAATGATATATCACACCCACATGAAATATGCAACAGAAATAATGCTAATGTTGATTATCTACACACGTTTGTGGAAGAAGAGAAAATGAAAAATGTTTTTTTCCAGTTTCTTGGGGAGCAGATATATGCAAGTTGAAGAGAGGAGGATTTTGGAAGTGCAGTTAGTCATGTCTGACGAGGTGCATGCAGATGGGCGAGAAATTAAAGGAGAAACCAACATAAAGGGCCTTAGTTAAGGTGTTGATCCACCACGAGCCTCCTGAACTGCTTCAATACTTCTCCAAGTCTCTGAAACTCTTCTGGATGGATGAACAGCAGTAGCCCAAAAGATATTCCCTAATTCAGTGTTTGAGCATCTATTTGTTATGTTTCTCTACTCATTTATTAATTATTTCAGTGAATTTGTCACCCATCTGTATGCTTGCCAAGAAGAAAGAAGATAATTAAACGTGAAATCTATGCTGGCAGATTCATGATTTTGATGCTTGACAAATGCAACAAAATGTAATTTAATTGTAAAAATATGGAGAATATCACAGACAGACAGACAGACAGACAGAAACATACACTGTAAAATGAATACTTCACCTAATCAAATAAATTCATACATACATTCATATATGATTTACATGTGGTAATGTGCACATTTCTAAATGCAGATGACATACATGCAGCTATGCTTGTAAGCATTGTGTGCTCATAATGTGAAGAAATGCACATAAACTGTAAAAGCAGACAGTAGCGGGGGAAAAAAACACTTATGTTGGTATTTATAATTTCTTGCATTGTTCATTTTGTGGCTGGATTTGTGTTTTTTTATGGGCTGTGTGGGATGTTTTTAAAAGAAAAAAAGGATTCTCCATTGTTCGCTTCTGCAGCTCATCAAATCTAATGTAAGCCAACAGGCCAGATAACACTGTGCTGCTTTAGGGGGAATTATTTAACATCCTATATGTAACCTACCTCTCGCTGTCTCTTAATATTCTCACATCGAGGCCTGCACAGACTGAGATGGTGGACCCCATGAGACCCTGCAGATGGGACAGCTTGTGCCATACTGTGGGCCGTCACATCCAGACGGTAAAATGTCACAAAAATGTCAGGGGAAACCGAGTTGGCCTCATAGCCGATACTCTTCAGTGATACACCATTGAACAGCACCAAAGAAAAGGCCAAACCCCCCTACACTCAAGTACAGTCACGGACTGCACATTGGCACTGTCGCCACTGGTCACACACTGGTTCAATATTTTAGCTGCCTGTTTTTCAATTTAAGACTATAACAAGCAGAGTTGTGTATTTATTGGACAGCAGTGCACATTTGTTGGGAAAAACGAAGCCACAGGCTCAAAATATTTAGTTATTAACAGTGACAGAGGCCTGCTCTTTGGAATCAGTTCGTGGCTCTAAAGGCGTGTTAAATAATCTATGACCTTTATAGGACTAGTAGGAATTGCAACCAATTTGGCAGAGCTTATCTCCTCCTCCAGGTCTCTGGCACAGAACCAACCTCCACCCCTGTGCCTCCCCTGAGCGAAGACATCCTGCAACTTGCAAAGCTGCATTTTCAAAAGGGGACAAATACGCTGTCTAATGCTAATCCAACACAAATGTCTCTTTTGAAGAGTTCATGCATCAAGATGCAAAATACTGGAACAGTAATAATGCTCGCACAGTTGTCCCTTGTTCAGCAGCTAACAAGACTACAGCTGTGTCCCAAATCCATACTGCATAGTTATTATAAACAGTTCATACTACTGTACATACCAATCGTCATAGTATACATTTTAGCAGTTAGCATAAAAAAGTCTGTAATATAAAAAAAATTAACCTTTAACATTTCCTACAAACAGGAAATTATAAAATATGCAATGCACTACTAATTCTACTACTACTTCCCTAAGATTTCTTACTTTTTGGGGTTTTTTTCCAAGATCTTTTTCTTTAGTTTCAGTTCACTATAGTATTTTCACTGCTTATTTTCATTTTTAGTTTTAGTTCACTATAATAATCCTGGTCTCGATAGGTTGTGGCTCCCTCTGTTGGGATTGAGGTGCTGGTTGTGTATAATTAACCCCACATGTGGAGAATTGTTTGTAATTACCTGTGAAACACGCTGAAGAAAGGCGCCCTGTCTGAAATGTCCTTCTGGCAATTCAAAAAGGAATACTTGGAGTGATTTCTAAAAGTGCTTTTTTTATATTATTTTCCAAGATCTCCTCCATTTCCTTTGTGTATTGCATTGTGGGGGATAAGTGTCCCATCAACAGTATACCCAAAAGTCTGCCATATTTATATGCATACTGTTTGGTACATATTAAAAACCTTAGCCCTGACGTACACAATAATTAGTATGTAGTATGGATATAAGAAACTGCTTAAGAGTCTGTAGCCATACTAGCAGCTCTAATGTTAGGAGGCTAACACAATGTTAACATGAAGATGTTTAGTAGGTGAAATGTTAACCATAGTCACAATCTAAGTTTAGCTTGTTAGCTTGTTAACATTTAGCACTAACCACAAGGCACAGCTGAGGCTGATGTCTTTAGTTTTCTTGGTATTTGGTCATAAACCCAAGTATTGGACACATTTCAAATGTTGATCTGATGATGGCGCTAGATGAAAAGTTAAGGGATCACCAAAGTTATTACAATACATCCTGAGTGGAACACAAATGTCTGTATCAAATTGGATGGCATTCCATTCATCAGAGTTGTTGAAACATTTCACGCCAAAACCACAAAAGTCAACCCATGGTGGTGCTTGAGAGAAAGTCAGGGCTCACTAAAGTCATTGGGTACCATATTTTAAACCACATTTCAGTCTAGAACTACTCAGACCATTGAGGAGCTTCAATGGTAGCAGACACACCCTGATCATGGTCTACAGCCGGGGTCTTTTAATATGAAGTGCCATTTTAAATGTTCTTGTTAATCAGTGTGCCATATCAGCATTAGGCCAGCCATCATCGAGCCTGCTCAGGCAGGTTTCTTTTCCTTCGCGCCGCATTCTGTGAAGAAAGCAACAAGTACTAACCAATCAAAAGCAGGTCTAGGAGTAGGACGAGTTTTCGTGAAATTTTGATAGGGGAAAAGTCAGTCAAACTACCGTAAATAACAGGCTGTGCTCCTGCCAATGGTCATTTGGCATGCCGATGAGAGGACACTTTTCCAAAAAAAAATCAAAAAAACTCTCTTGCAGCTCCATTAGTTAAGCTACCCCGTGCCAATGGTGGCAAGTGTGTCTAAGGTTGCTGACCCCTGGTCTACAGGTTACTCACTAAGAGTATTCTCACCTATAACATTGACTCCTATTATGGGAACCTCTCAGTGAGAAACAGCATAAAGCTGACCCAGGTAGTTAACTAAGCCAGCGAGATAATTGCATTTAAACAATTGCAACTCCAGAACCTATTTAACCAGTCCATGACAGAAAAGGCAACCCAGGTGTATAATGACCCAGCCCGGTCTCACGGCAGTTCGTGTAAATGTCATGTTATTTTTAATCTATTGATACGTGTTCACGGGGACGTTTTTCTCGTTTTTTACGTGGTGGCCAGCACGAAAATGTGAAGTAATGTATTTCAATGGGAAGCATATTTCGTGGTCACAGCACGAAAATGGTAGGGAGTAGTATAAAGAGCCGAAAATCTGCATAGGGGGTAGTGGATGGGTCAAACAACACAGGACTTTCACAACACAGGACTTTAACCGGGGCGAGCGGGGATTGCGTCCCACGTGTGGCGTTTCCCGTAGTCTTCCTAATCACAACCGTCCCATTATTGTCGTGCGTCCCCAGCGGCCATCTCCCGGCGTGTGAGGTGCCCCGTCCCGTTATTGTCGTGCGTCCCCAGGGGCCGTCCCCCGCGGCCGCCTCCCCGCATATGGGGCGTCCTTTCCCCGTAGGGTATTTCGTGCTGGCCACCACGTAAAAAACGAGAAAAACGTTCCCGTGAACACGTATCAATAGATTAAAAATAACGTGACATTTACACAAACTGCCGTGAGACCCCACCTGCACCCTCCTTCCAGTTGTCGCTATCAGGAGACTCGGTCCCACTAACCACGAAAGATGGGTACAAGAAGACATTCGCGCCCTCTGCTGTGGCCAAAAGAGAGACCAAATAAAACAACTCCCTTCCCCCACAGTCCACTGCTGCTGCTGAAAATGTATTTTAGCTGCCCTTTACTGTCTGTTTTACGCTGTTGCCAGAAGGCCAAAAGCAAATGTCCACTTCAGGCAATGTAATAGATTCTTAGCTTCTCTTATCTAGACCTAAGGGGTGGCCCGACTGACCCGCTGCCTTTGCTACTGTAGTTGCTCCACTTGCCTGAAAACTGACTTTGTAAAAGCAGACACATCTGAGCAGCTGTTGAAGTAATCACAAAGTCACTTATATTCATATATTCATAACTGCAGTTAAATGATGGTCATTTTGGGCTTTGGGCCAGTAATCTTGATGCTTATTTTATTTCTCTTTCGCAGATTACAGTGTGCAACCCAGAGAATGTATTTTCTGTCTTTCAAATGAAAAATGTGGACTGATGTATTTAGGTCAAGCTTTCAACAGCTAATAGTACAGAACATTTTCTCCTCTATGGTTTGGGCCGTTAACTCCAACACCCAGGACATAAATTAGTGCAATAATAATCAGTAAATGCTCTCAGCTGGGTGAGCAACAAAGACACGTCTGCTCTATAGACTTTGTTGCCATTTAAACAGTGAAGATTGGGATATGATACCTTTGTGTGCTGTGAATTTGCAGCGTTATGAGCTCGTCCCAGCGGAATTTGTTGATTAGCATGTGAGCCAACTGGATTCTCTCTCATTATCTAACAAGCTAATTACAAGCTAATTATTTCAAGGGAGCAAGGTTAGCGGTTCAACTTTACAAAGTTGTGAAATTGATACAGACAATGCAGCAGTGAGGGTAATCATTATAGTGGATGGTGTATCTGCTCGAGTTGAGAAAGAAATCAAGTTGAACCTCAGGAAAAACTGGTACGTCTTTAATTAGAAAAAAAGCTGTACTGCAATGAAAACAAGTGCCTCTAAAATAAATGGATCCAATAGGTAATCAGACACTCAATCAAACACTTTTAGTACTGTGGAATGAAAAACATACACAGTTTTTAATTTACTAACTCTATTTTTAGACAAATGACCCATTCAACACATGCATACATACTGGGTATATAAGTGAATACATTATCACATTATTTCTGTGTTGCATTTCTTTCAAGAAACAAAATCATTGTTTAGGGAGTCATTAAAATGTTTAAATATCTTCCTGCTGCAATTTGATATATTTTATTGAATTTTTTCTTAGGTTTGATAATAAAACATAATCGTTACAAAAGCAGGCAAACAGCAGGGTGGTTTTCAGAAATTGTTTATCACAGGTAGGAGAAAAGCAAACATAAAGCCCCACAGCTTTTGGTACAACACTACAATTGTGGTACTACAAGGTGGTGTTGTAGTTTTGTAAGGCTTCTTCTCAAGTTGAAGAATAGATGTGTAGTTCCTTGAAGCAGCACTTACCAGTATTTTTACATTAAAATGGATCAAATGATTATGTGTAGTGGGAAAAGAGAATTATCACCAAATCCGCAGTTCCCCTTTAAGCCTCTTTCAGCTCGATGTTTTGTTTACACGGCCCGCAACTTTCCTGTTTTGGTTCACTCTTACAGGCAGCTGCTTTCAGTGAAAAAGCTCTAAAAACCCACTGTACGACACCTGTTTAGCACCAAACAGAACACAGACACAATTAGAGACTAGCTGGTGAACGCAGTAGAGCATTTAGCAGCTAAAGATCCAGATATTTCCCTCAGGAGTTGGTGGGGACCAAAACAGAGCTAAAAGAAGAGTGAATATTGAGCTTGCATGTGTAAATAAGCAACCTTTTGGTCACCATATTGTATAAAGGTTCCATGATATGTAATATACACAACCGGTCAAAAGTTTGGGGTCACTTAGAAATTTCCATTCCACTCCATTATAGACAGAATACCAGCTGAGATCAGTTGCATTGTTTTTTTTTAACCAGGGCAGCAGTTTTCAGATGACATTATGTGCTTACATAATTGCAAAAGGGGTCTCCAATGTTTTCTCAGTCAGCCTTTTAAAATGATATCAGATTAGCAAACAGAATGTGCCTTTGCAACATTGGATGAATGGTTGCTGATAATGGGCAATGTAGATATTGCATTAAAGATCAGCCACTTCTTTTTACAGCAGTCGAGAACCCTTTTGCAATTATGTAAGCACATAATGTAACCTGAAAACTGCTGCCCTGATTAAAAAAACAATGCAACTGATCTCAGCTGGTGTTCTGTCTATAATGGAGTGGAATGGAAATGTCTTAGTGACCCCAAACTTTTGACCGGTAGTGTATATGTCTATGTGTTGTGTTTCCTAAGTGGACAAAAAATAATGAATGCAGCTTTAAGGTTTGTAACCCTTTAGTTGCTGGTAGAAGCCGGGGTTGGGGCAAATTGAGGGCCTCGCCACTTTCACCTGGCTGTATGCATCATCAAACGAAAGCCCCTCCCTCAACATCAGGTAGCCAATGACAACGGAGGAAGAGCGTGATACGCCTGCGTTACAGTGGACCAGCACCACACCGTCCTATGGACAGAGAAAGTGAGTGTGACAAGAAAACAGAGAGGGTAAACGTAAGAGAGAACAGGTCTTAATTACAACCTCTACATGTTAAAGTGGTCACATCAGGAAAAAACTCAGAGGAAACATTAACTGTCTGGTTAACATGACATCATGTTACCCACACAATGTTGCAATATAACAATATGATTTAGCAATGAATACAGTACAACATAAGCTTTCCAGCACATTTACCAAACAGGTGTTTGCTGGCGTTAATTACAAAAAAATATTTTTCTACTTATCCCCAGTTGTATGGTTTTATCTGCTGCAGGTTTAGAGATATTCATCTCTGTGATTTTTGCTGCCACCCCCAATACAATGTAGTTTGATTGAATTTTATTTGTTGTGCTTAAAACATTGATCTAGTTTCAGAGGCTGAAGTCTGAAAACATCAGCATATAAAACCAAAATTATCTTTTTTTGTCTTATTAGGGAGACGCTACAGGCAAAAACACAATTTTTCAATTTTGAGGTTGTCTTGTAAACATGTATTTTACTGCACTTTGTCTATTGGTGTCTGTAGATTTCTACTACATTCACCAAAAGTTAGCATTGCATAATGCCTCATTTGCATATTTATCAAATCTTCAGAAAACTTGTCTTAATGTAAATAATCAACTGGAGAGGTTTCATGGTGATGTCTGTTAGGTAAAATATTTCCCACATTCACCTGTAGTCAGTCCTTCCAGAAAAATGCTGAGTTTTTTTGTGATTGTTGCGGGCAAAAATCCTTGATCATGCGGCACGTTTTCTTAAAAAATGCGATGGAATATGCGGGATATTTATGCAATTTTATGCGATGAAATTGCAGGAACTTGCAAAGATTGCGGTTTCATCGTGGCTTCATCGCGGGGTTTGCAGCTTTTCGATGACGTTCACGTCGCGTAATTACGTCACTTCATAACGTTCCTATGGCAACAGGGGAAAATGGCTGCTCTTGTGGGAAGTAAACGCAACATTTTTCAACGTTCTGCTAAGATATATGGGACTTTTTTGCAACGAAAACGCGGGGATTATGAAATTCAAATTATTATTGAAATTATTTTGCGCGGAAATCGGCAATTTATGCGGCAAAAGTGCGGCGAATTTGAAAAAATGCGGCCCCCGCATAAATATCTGGACTTTGGCTGATTATGCATTGAATTATGCAATCGTATAATCGCGTTTTTCTGGAGGGACTGCTGTAGTGTCTCCCCAAATGATGAAGATATTCTAATAAATGAGTGTACTGTTCACCGCGTTGAAACAAAATCAGATAAATTGGTAAAATCACAGCTTGAATAATCATTTCACAGCATTTTTGTCATTTCTGACTTTCCAACACCTCTGACAGCAGCATTAGACAGAGCATGTAGAGGAAGTTGAGATGGAATAAAACATTTTTACTTTACTTTACGTGTGTGTGTGTGTGTGTGTGTGTCAAAATTTGCGATCTGATTAATATTAATGTTGATGTAATTATTTTACTGCCTAGAGTGCCTGGCTGGAAATTAATTTTTGAAATTCCAGCCACATCCTTAGACAATGCGTGCAGGCCCACGGCTCAGAACTGAAGTTCAGCATATTGACACATTTGTCTATTTTATTCAACATGGAGCCTCCCATCACAGAATAAAGTCTCTTTTCTGGCTGAGATGGCGCAGAACAGAAACTGTAAGCACATTTTTTGACTTTACATGTCAATTAATAGCCACTGAGGAATAGGAGATTTAAATTAGCTTTGGCTACACAAACGTACTGCGCTTCGGTTGCTGTAATTGACATGTTATCACTGTTATCTGTGCTTTCATTTCAAACTATAACCCAATCAGGCAGTTCCTCTGGGAAACATACATTCAAATACAGCACATACAGAACACACAGAAAGGCTATAGAAAGAATGACATCAATCTTTAATAAGTTTCTATCAATCAAAAAGGTTTCTCTGCTCCTTTATATTATTTGTGCTGGTGTCTGCAGTCACGATAGTTACATTTCAGCTCTCGGCTTCCTCCCTTCAGAAAACAACAACAGAAAACTTCTACAAACTGAAAATTGCCTGAGCAAGATAATCCATCAAAGCGAACACGGAGACTTAATTTGGTTTTCTCAGAGTTTCTTGTTTTGCTGTGATTTCATTGCGCACGAGTTGAGTGTTTTCATATCAGTGCTCACATCACATTATGTTCTGCTTACGGTCAATCTCCTGACACACACAGGAAGAAATGCTCTGCCTGGAAATAATCCCTTCAAACGTATTGCATACAGTACATGATATGACAGAGAAAACTAAGTGTAAGCAGAGAAAGCGTTGACTTTCATCATTTAATGACCCCAGCGTGGTCTTTTGCTACTTATCCTGACCACCCACCTCACCTTTGTGCTGAGATACAGATAACCGACTGCTGTAGATGTATGTAAATGCATCGCAGTGAGGTAGCAGAAAAGCTGTGCGCACACACTGACATGTTAAATTAGCCGGCAGAAATATTAAAGATGGAGTTTTTAGGCTACATGAGCCTCCTGAGAAAAGCTAGATACAGAAATCAATCAAGAGATTTGATGCATTTTTTACATTCTTGTAAAACCATGAAACTCTGTGAAACTTTATGTGCGCATCTGTCAGTGATAAAAGATGACTCTTTTAGTAAAGTAGAAGTTTGAGGTACTCATACTCGGTTATAATGATAGTCCAATTAATCGGTCGGCCGATTACTCGGGCCGGTTGATGCCATTTAACCAAAAACAAAGCTAGCGCTCCCGCTTGTGTCAATTTCTTTTCTACTGGAAGACGTCACATCAGCGGCACAGTAGCAAGCCTTTAACCAGTTAAACTAGATTACAAGGTGTTGAAAAACTATTGTATGGGTGTCCCCAGCCCCAACTCCTACCCCCGACCAGTAAAACATTTATCAGATTTGTCATTTGGGATGGTTGTGGAACGGTAAGCGAGTGTAACCGTAAAGCCTTTTAGGGGCCGCGCACATGACAACAAAACCTTCTGAAAACATCGTTGTTCCTTTGGAGTTTTCAAAACTATGCTGCAAGTAATTACATCCTACAATTAAACACAGACTAAACAGAGACAATGCAGACAATAACAGTGTTGATGTTCATTTAAGTTCAGCAATTTTGTGTCTCATTTGTTCTATATTATTAAATTGTTTTATTTTATCAGATGCAAAAAATCAACAACATGATAGTGGCGTAACATATCGGAGACCAGCCCAATTTAGAGAAAATATCGACATAGGGCATCGAAAAACTGGTACACCATTACTAATAGATAGATTAAGATTTTAAAAACCTATAAAAAAAAGGGCATAATAAATATAATGTATTTTTGTGCAATCAATTAAAATAATAGTAGTGAAAATGGCTTTCATCTCAACAAATGACAACATAAAAATGCTGCTTTTAAAAGAATCAGAATAAAAATGTATTCATCATTATTAAGTATATGAATCCAATAACATAAGACACATAAGACTGATAGAGGCTTTTACTTTTTAGTTTTGTATGTATATTTACCTCAATATTACCTGAGTATTGAACCGATTTTTCTGTATTTTGACTTAAAACTAATTTGATTTTGAGAAATACGCTTATTTGCTTTCTTGCAGAGATTTAGATGAGAAGATACTGCTCCCATGTCTGTGCGGTAAATATGAAGCTACCACCAGCAGCTGGCTAACTTAGCTTAGCATAAGACGGGAAACATGTGAAACAGCTAGCCTGCCCTAAGGTAACTAAATCTGCCTATAGCACCTCTAAAGCTCAATCCATAATATGTTGTATCTTATACAAAAACTGATGATTTTTCCAAAAGCCATAACCACCTTGAACTCACACATGCACTGACTTCACAGTCTAACCCCCCAACCCCCGGACTTTCTTCTACTCACCTACTGTGCAATATTTAATATTTAATACTATTGATAATATTGATAATACTGTGCAATTCCATTACTGTGCAATATCTGTATACTGTGCAATATCATTACTCTCATTGTCCAATATCTAATACTTATGATCACCACTATTGGGCAATATTCCAATAATGTGCAATAACCCACACTGCATATCACACTGTATATGAAACCATACTTATTTTTTCATATGTATATATTGTCTCAACTGTGCACCTTACCCCCCCTTTCTTTGCACTACTTATTTTATTCCATGTTGTTATATTTTTTTTCTACGTATATGTTGGCACTTCAAAAGGAGTTG
This sequence comes from Sander vitreus, assembly GCF_031162955.1. NCBI lineage: Eukaryota > Metazoa > Chordata > Actinopteri > Perciformes > Percidae > Sander > Sander vitreus. Next base: position 27,329,213 of record NC_135871.1, read on the forward strand.
CTTTTAATCTCATTGTACATGTGTATAGTGACAATAAAAGGCATTCTATTCTATTCTATGTGTAAAAATGACAAATCATAGTTTAACGGGAGAGTTATGTGCCGAAACATTTCAAATATGTCAAACCTTTCTTTATAAAAGTCAAATTTTAAATCAGAGACTCTATTTGTAAAGACGTATTTTACATGAATGTGTGTACGTACCTGTTCTCGGGCCTGATCTATGAAGGAGCTGCATTCCCCGACATATGAAGTGATGTCAGTGTCTGGGAGGTCCAGGATCTGCAGCGTCTTATAAATCAACTGATCTGGGAACAGGTTAGTCACTCCGTAGGCCACATTTAGCACATGAGACACCTGACAGGGAGTAAGAGACATGACACTCCTTGAGCAAACGACCCCTGAGCATTGACTTGTTTTAAAGGCTGGCTCGCTTTGGCAAGAGAAATATTCTGTCAGCCATATTGATGACATGACACAACCTGAATGTGACTGAGTGAGAGGTCAGAAAGACAGAGCAAGAAGAGGGTTGGGAGAAAGATTAAAGAGGACAGAGGGGCGAAAAGGAGGCAGATGGGAGGAGACGGGAAAGAAGACAGATGGCTCCAATTCATTCTGCAGTATCTGTCTCCTCTCACTTAAATTTAGCTTACCTCAGAGGGCTGAATTCTCTCCTCCTCTACATCTGCTTTTGGACTGCATCTAACATCCTTCTCCCCCCCCCCCATAAGTTAAAGGATAAGTCTGGTGATATATGCTACATGCTTCTAATTCTCAACAAATCCCAAAAGACCAAAATCAACAGTAAATGAATCCCATTTACAAGTATTATCTGTGTTTAACACCTGCTATATCTTCTTGCTCTGTGCCATAGAGCTCCATTGTTGCCAAAAAACTATTAAAGACATCAATGAGCCACACTGTTGCACTGGCTGACATGTTCCTTCATTACCACGAACACACACACTGTAGTTTATAGACCTCAACAGTCCCGCCCACAGCCGACTCCGGAAGTAAAAATCCCATTGATTTTCTCCATAAGGATTTACAATATCAGTCATAATGTCTAAACCATCCGAGGTAGACTGACCCCCGAGCTACGTGGTCTAAACCATCCCATAATGTCTAAACCATCCGAGGTAGACTGACCCCGAGCTACGTGGTCTAAACCATCCCATAATGTCTAAACCATCCGAGGTAGACTGACCCCGAGCTACGTGGTTGTGAAACGAAGGTTTCTGCTCCTGTAGAAGCTAGAAGTCCGTATGAAACCAACCTTGTTTTAAGAAAAACACGTTTTATTCGTGATTTAATGGAGAAAAACTACACTACCCACAATCCTAAGCGCTACAGCAACGTCTCTGATTGGTCCAACGCGCTGTTACCATAGAAACGTTTACCGTACCCACGAAACCGCGAACTGAATCAAATGTGTTACGCTCACTATTCATCTCGTAGCTGGTTGTCATGGTTCCAGACTTAAAACTCTATATATAAGAAATTTTCGAAACATCAATGAAACGATTGAATGGGGAAAAACACTTCCGGAGACAGAGCCGCAAAAAAATGGGCGGTCACTGTTGAGCTCTATTTTGACTCTTAATCCGCAGCAGAAATTAGTTCTCAACAAATGAAATATTTACTGATGTTTGAGTAACTTTTGTTCAAAACTACATTTTCCAGCTGTTTTAGAAAATGAGAATTACCACCTTACGGTTGCATGCCTCCGCCAACCAGTCAAAGTCAAAGTCAAGTTTGGAAATTACAGTGCTCATACCCGCCTAATACAAACCAATACAATACAATACAATAAATACAATATAATACAATACAGTCAGGTTGCAGTTTACATATATGTCTGTCCAGACTCATTTAACACATGTAGTGAAGACTTTCAAGGGATTTATTTAAAGATATTAAATGTATTTTTTGGCGAAATGTGGATGCTTCACACACTCACCACAGTTTCAAGGTGGGCACGATTAGTGTCACCAATTCAGTATTCGACCAAATGTCTCCCCTTCTGTTCCTGAGTTATGGCGTTGAATAATGGCCAGAAAAGCATTTTTGCAGACCATTATGATGTCACAGTGAAGTTAATCTTTGACCTTTTAGACATTAAATGTATATTGCTTCATAATTTTTTTTCCTATTAGACATTTGTGTGAAATGTTGCCATAATTAGCGTAGGAATTCTTGAGTTATGACCAAAAACGTGTTTTTTGAGGTCAAAGTGAGCACCAAAACATAACCACTTCATCTTTGAGTCCAAGTGGATGTTCGTGAGATATCCCATTCAAGAGAATAGGACGGACTGACAGGTGGATGTACAAACGGACGTGTCTCCGGCGCAGAAGCATAATAAAACTTGGCCTATATATCTGTGAGCCGTTTTTAAAGCTACACTGTGTAAGAATTTCTCCCATCTAGCGGTGAAATTGTATATGACAACCAACTGAATATTACTTTCCAGCCCTTCCTCCACCCAAAATTAGCTCTCTCTGTCGTTTACACGCAGCTGTTCTAGCCACTCCAATATTAACTTTAGTCTTGTTGCTTAGCCTGTCGCGTTGTCGTTTTAATTCTCTTTAGCTTCCCTGGCGAGTAATCTCCCCCTTGCATTCGTCACGGCTGGTATTTTAAAGATGGAGGCGCTACATGGCTGCCATCATTCGAGCGAGTCGCTCGTATGTATTCTGAATGATTCTGAATCTGGCAGATTCTTCGCTTACGAGAATACTTTGATTAGTTGGAGGAAGTAATTACACATGAATGAGCACATATTTGTGAAAGAACAAAGGGGTTTTTGCTAAGAATCAACTCAAAAAATTACACAATGTAGGTTTAAAGAATTACATCTTTTTTTTAAGATTATTTTTTGGGCATTTTAGGCCTTTATTTGTATAGGACAGCTGAAGATATGAAGGGGGAGAGAGAGGGCGAACAACCTGCAGCCAAGGGACGCAGGCTGCTGCGTCGAGGAGTAAACCTCTCTCTCTCTATATATATATATATATATATATATGGGCGCACGCTCTACCAAGTGAGCTACCCAGGCACAAAGAGTTACATCTTTAATAGGAGCCGATGCTTGCCTGGGGCTTAGACAGGGAAACACATTGATGGTTTTGGTCTTTCAATGGGATTGGTTGACAATAAAAATGTAGAATACTGACGTTTTCCTTTAATAAGAACACAGGATGGAACAGACCATATTTCATCACTAAATGAGTGTGTTTACATGCACACTGGTTATGATGAAGCTTTTGGAAAATCCCAGTTATGTGATTATTTATTAATTTATATGTAGGTAGTTTGACAGGGACGATGCTCTTTGATCAACAGAAAAAAGAAAAGAAAAAAAAAAAGTCATCTGTTGTCCCTAAAAAAAAATACAACCTAAAAATAGAATAAAACGGCATACTTCAAAACATGTAAAACATAATAAATACTTAAATGTATAGCATATCCAGGTTTTGGGAAACCTGCACATGCTGGCTGGAGTACCCTAAAAGAACTACTGTGAGATATTAACACCTTCAGCATGTTTCTGATCATTCTCTGCCATGTTCGCAGGTGCGTTCACAAATTGAGTTATGTAGCACTTAGTCAGTGAAGCAAAACATATAAGGATTGATGATGTAATTTGGGTCCACCTGCTGAAATAAAAGTTGCTTCCTGATTTCGGTAATGCAGATGGTGCAATTTTTTGTTGTTGCGCTTTTCATCCCATACTAAACATTTGATAGAGAAGCTAAATGCAGCAGAGTGGTAAATGCAGCAAAGTTTAGGCAGCCAGAAACTCAAACTAAGTTCATCCTGCACCAACTGTTGAGGTCAAATAAAAGGCAGATTTGGCGGATGTGAAGCCGTCAAAAATAAAACTCGATATTATATATTAGAATAATTGATACAGGGAGACAAATAATCAGGTTTCTCCACGTTCCATGTAGACATTATATCCTGGATATAATAAAAAAGAGACTCAAAAACGTGATTCTACAGGGCATGAGGTGTAAACATAGACTTTTGTATGTTCATTGATTCATTGTATGTTTCCTGTCTTGAATAGAGATTTTACTGCCCGACAATCCTGCTTTTTTATTGCAATACCAGCTAACGTTTATCAAGTGGTCGGCTGGCAAGAACAGATCCTTTTATAGATGATCATTTGAGCCCACTGTCATATCTGAGCGTTATTAGCTATCTGTGTGAAACCCTGGTTGGTTTGGTTATTAGGCGGTCAGGGTTTCATCGCTGAAACAGGAAGTGAAGGTATGCGTAATCTCTCCAATCCATCATCCTGAGACTGCACAGGCAGCATTATGCTCATGGCCGGGAGCAGCCACTGCAGAGAGGAGTAGTCACATTTCTCTGATGTGGAGAAGCCACGCTGAGACTTACTGTAATCATGTACTCCCTCTGCTGAGCTAAATTGTCACTGCATAAGTCATGAAGCTCCTCTAGGCTATTGGCTGGTTGTTGCCGAGCCGCAGGACAGGCATCACACCTACATGGCTGCCTCTGATCTCATGTCACTACACATGCGATCACGACAAGGCAAGGGCATGCCCGCTCTATTGATCCCTCTGTACTGACCTTAAATCTCTGCAGGGTGTCATTGTCGTGGGCTGCATCCTGAGAGGCTGAAAAGACAGAAACAGCTTGATGAGAAGACAGAATGGAGGGCATGCCTCTGCTTCCCAAAACTTATTTACTTTAAAAAAACATCTTGGGTGGTCCAGATACATACATGCATGATGATGGTGCCAGAGCGGCTTTCTAGCTTTCACCTCCAATTCACTACTTCTAGCGCCTCATCACCCCAGGCAATACAACAGCTCGTGAAATATTCATATTCATGTAACACAAACAGTCAAGTTGTTGCTCTATTGTTCATATATTCTCTGATAAGAGTCCAAGGGGCGCCTTGACCATGATGCTGCTGGTTTTGTTAAATCTGTAAACATCGATTCATTTTTTTAAGTCATTTATTAAACAAAAAAACTCATTCACTGGTTCCAGCTTCTAAAATGTGAGGATTTGCTATTTTTATTTGTTTTGTTTTTTGGTTGAACAAAAACAAGTGATCTTAAGATGTCACCCTGAGCTTTGCAAAAAATGTGAAAGCCATTTATTTGATATTTTATACACAACAGCAGCAGCTAAACATATTTATAATATCTGTATCAGTTTAAGCAGACGCTATGTTTAGATTATTTTTACCGCTTTACCTTGCCGTCAGACAGCCCTTTCCGACGGTTTTAAAGGGTTAGTTCGGATTCACCAAAGTCACACAACAATACAAACAAGCTAGTCTATATCCGCGACGTTCCACTTCCGGGATTGCTCCGTTGTCGCTGGAAATTCGACCGGATTTCACTCTTTTCGGCCAGATATCCGTTACCTTACGCTTTCTTTGTGTTGGAATTTTCCACTCCGGTCGATAACTGCTCCTCAGATCTCTGCAGGGTAAATCCAGACAGCTAGCTAGACTATCTGTCCAATCTGAGTTTTCTGTTGCACGACTAAAACAACTTTTGAACGTACACATGTTCCACCAAAACAAGTTCCTTCTTTATGCTATTTTGCAGAGGCATTGTTGCTGCGTCCGGTGCTTAGCACCACCCAAGACGATTGTGATTGGTTTAAAAAAAATGCCAAAAAACCAGAGCACGTTTTTCTCCCATCCCGGAATGCTGTGTGGACTAGGCAGACCCTCCTCCGCAGTGCTGTGGAGGAAGGTCTGGCAAAGCGAGAATACAAACAAACAAACCGATGGAGGCAGCGGTAGACCAGCAACTCCTGTGTTCCGCAAGGTAAAATGTTTTTGTCAAAGGAGTCTGGTGGCTTTGAAGGGAGCGTAGATAACAGCTTCAGTTCCCCGTCTGAAAGGGCTGTTTGATGATAAGGTAAGGAATTTTAGCTCAGCTAAATTCCATAGCACATAGCTCAGCTTCCATGTCGGTACTCCTGCCTGCTTCTCCAAACTGGGAGCGTGCTGACCGCCATCTACTGTAGCTAACACACTGACTATGGAGAAGTAACTCATACAACAACACTTCAAAAAAATCCAAACTCTCCTTTTAATAACAAGACACACAAGATATTGACTGATATTGAAAATATTCCCTATTCCTGCAGCCTTATTCCTGATAATATGAAGCAGGGAACAACCAGTGTATTAAAAGAAAGCAATGAGTCCTCACATAAATACAGAGAAAAACAGTCAATTCACTGGTGTACAACTTCAGCAGCAGAAAGCAAATGCTGCAGGATTAAAGCACCTTTATCACGTAGTAAGAAAACATTCAGACAGAAAACCATTTCTGAACAGCTGCAATACCGAGGAGGGAAGATATCAGTCAGCGGAAACCAACAGCAAAATGGCTTACGGCTACAGAAATAAAAAGACAGGCATAGGAATCAGATGATTTGTATAGCAGCACTAGGCTATGCTTAGAAGCTGCTGATACAAACATTCAATGTTATCTACAGCTGCAGAAAGGGAAGTTTATGATTTTCATGAAAAGAGTGAGCAATGGTGTTTTCATGACAACAGCCTTTATAACAGCAAGGATGAATTAGAGATGGTCCGATACCATTTTTGATTCCCGATACCGATTCCGATACCTCAACTTGCGTATCGGCCGATACCGAGTGCCAATCCGATACCAGTGTGTCATATATTTTATTGTGTTTTAACAGCTGTATACTACTATCCCTGTATGGATGTGGTATGATTTCTATCTTTGTTGTACGCCTTGGCTCAGGTTAAACTTTTTGTGAAACATGAATAAACACAAACAAAGAATGCCATAGAATTATCCAGTTTGATAGTCAGTCATAACGAGAAAAGAACAGAAATAAACTACTTTAAAGTACATTTTCTTCTGGGCTAAATTACGTGGTATCAGATCGGGGCATAAACTCCAGTACTTTCCGATACAGATAGCAGCATTTTAGGCAGTATCGGAGGCTTTTCCGATACTGGAATCGGTATTGGAACATTTCTAGTTTGAATGCAGCAGAGGAAGCAGGCCAAAGACTAATGGAAGAAACAAAATGAGAAAGACCATACAGCAAGCAAACCTAAGTGACTCCTTCAGCTAAGAAACAGCAGGTAATCCAACATGACATCATAACTTCGCGTAAACATACACGCCACTTTCTAAAGCCAAGTGTGTTATCTGTACGCATTTTGAGTGCCGTAGACAGCCTACGGGTTGGGTTTAGGAAAAGAAGAACTGGTTGGGTTTAGGAAACGTGACATGCGGGACACGATCCCCGGTCTCCTGGGTGAAAGTTCTGTGTCCACGTCCCCGACCAACCTACTTACGTGGATTTTCGCCCCTTCATACTACTCGCTACGGCGTAAATTCACACGCAATCGCAAGGTAATGTAAGTCAATGGAGGCCAAACGTCATTGATAAACACGCTAAAAAGCGAGTCTGCGTCTTGATAACATGCCAAAATGGCATACGAATTGGCGTGTCATACATAAGCCACTTCATGAGATCAGTCTGGGTAATCATTGAAAGAGACAGTTAAAACAGAATGACCGACAGACTTTTTCAATTTGTCAAATAACTCTTCATGAACCTGGGTAATTCATTATGTGAAAGAGACATATGGGCAGGAAACAGAATATGATGACAGGGCTTCCTCCAGATCCCCAGGGTGGATACTCTGCAGCAGCTCACTGCCTTTAAAGTAGCAATATTTGCACTCTTTGCAGTAGCCAAGCCACTTTCACATAATGCCAATTGCATGGTGTTGAGAAGTAAATCTAAATCCAGAGCACAGAGTGTCTTTGGAAATAAGCCAGCTCTCCAGCCCATATGCCTCATCAGTGTAGAAGGAAAAGATTTAAACTGACACATCTGTGAAGAGATACAGAAATGCCAGGATTTTTACAGCACTTATAAACACAAGTGTGACATGAGGACCAAATTCAATCTGCTAAACAACAGAGGACAGACCTCAGTCATACTGAGTAGCAAATGGTATTAAAAGTTCTATTTAAATTCTATATTTAGAAACAAAACTATTTTTACAGTATGTTTGTTCGACAAAACTCTGAGAATGGGGCACCCAGATAGCTGAGTTGGCGCCCATATATAGAGGTTTACTCCTCAACGCAGCGGGCCCGGGTCCAACAGGCCTTTGCTGCATGTCATCCCCCCTCTCTCTCCCCTTTCATGTCTTCAGCTGTCCTGTCAAATAAAGGCCTAAAAATGCCCAAGAAATGATCTTAAAAAAATAAATAAAAAAAAACTCTAAGAATGATCCTGCCTCTATATTTATTTCTCATGTTAGAATTACATATCGTCCTTTTCAAATAAATATATATTATATTATATAAATAAATGTGTATATCTATATGTGGTGATTTTTAGATGAGGTATTAAATGTTCTTTTGGTACAGAGAATTATCCTATATCTTAGGCAGAGAAAACTCATCGAAAAAGTCATTGAATTTTCTTAGTTCCTCTGAATAACACCATTTTTAGTTTGCTGTCCTGTTTGATTGCAATCCATGGAACAGAAATACTTAAAGTTCTCACAACGCTTAATTTGCTTTCTTGCCAAGAATTAGATGATGAGATCGAGACTACTGTACTCTGTACTATGTTTGTCAAGTAAATATGAAGCTACAGCCAGCCACAGGTTAGCTTAGCACAAAGACAGGAAACAGATGAAAACAGCTAGCCTGGCTCTGGCCAAGAAATAGTCCAGCACATAAGCCCCATGTAAAACTGCCTTATTTTTACACATGTTGTGTGGATTAAACAAACAAAATATAATGCGTTGTTAAAACGTAACTGCTTCCTGCAGTACCTTCATATTTAAAGGACAATTCCGGCGCAAAATGAACCTAGGGGTTAATAACAATGTGTACCGAGTCGAACGTTCTCTGGGATATGTTTTCATGCTAATCGAATGCGTCTCTGGCTTTAAACAAGCTACTGCAAACGTTTGAGCTATGTTACTGGTTACTGGTTGCACGGCGTTCATCATTCAACTGGTCATGACTGTTTTTTAAGATGGCACCCTCATGTAAACATGAACACTACTGTCTTTATAATCTATCTTTTTAATAAACTGTCTGTACACTTACGAAGTTCTCAATGCTTCGGTTTACATGTAGGGACCCTCATTATGCTACCGTTGAAGTGTGGTGATATTTTGAGCCTTGTTAGTGGTACAGAAATAGCGATTTACCATCTGCCCCGAAAGCTAGCATTAGCAGCTAACCACCTGTTTGCGATAGCTTGTTTAAAGCTAGAGACGCATTCGATTAGCATGAAAACATATCCCAGAGAACGTTTGACTCGGTACACATATGTTATTAACCCCTAGGTTCATTTTGCGCCGGAATTGTCCTTTAACTAAAATATATGAGAGAGGTATCAACATTCTCATCTGACTCTCGCCAAGAACGCATTGAACGGTGTCAATATGCTTTATTAGTAATCGAGATTTTCACTGTAAACATGAAGGTCTGTCAATCAGGTTTTTTATTAATTTGAGGGTTCTGTACTGTAAGCCTATCCAGAGTGGTGATATTTATAGACATGACAAGGTAATAATCATCATTGGCATTTACCAAAGGATGTCACTATAATTATGAATATTAGAGACACTGAAATCATAGCGCTAGAGAGAGCCGAGGGTGCACAAAGTAGACAGAGAGGAAATCACCTCCGGTCTCACAGGGCACATACACTAATGTGACAACTGTGAGAAGAGCATCGCAGACAAAAGGCTGCCTGTCAAGTGGAATGACAGCCTCAAATGGGCTTTGAGGAACGAAAAAAAACAAGCTAATTAAAAAGTGTCTCCATTGTCCCACCGTCGGAGGATCACGACGACAAAGAGGCATTTCAGTATTGGAGAAAACCTGTCAAACGTTGAAAAAGGTGTTTTACTTTAAACCTGTCAAAGACCTGCTGCTGTGTAAGGTGTCATAACAGAGACATGAACAGTTTAATTAGGGCTGCTCCATTATGGAGAAATCATAAATCACAATTATTTTGGTCAATATTCAAATCACGATTGTTTAACACGGTTACTCATTGACTTTTGGAAAGGTGTTGTATTTCAGTGAAGGAGTTAAACAAATCAATAGTGAAAACACCTTGAACTGTGACATTTCTTTTGCTGTTGAACCTTTTGAATTCCCCTTCAGAACACAAGACAGACACGAGTTTTCCTGCTAAATGCAATGTGCAAAATAATCATGTTTCTCGATGACATTGATCGATTAGTTGCACAGCCCTAAGTTTGATGCTTTTAGCAGTGACCCGCTGTGTAGGAAAGAGTCACCTCTACTGGGCCTAACAGATGTAATATTGTATTGATCTGTGCTGAGAAATTCTCTCTCTGAGTCTCTCCTGTGCTGAGGTCAAAGCCCAGCATCAGCTACAGAAGTGAACAGCACCACAGAGCTGTGAGGGGATTCAATGTGAGGCTCAAGGACACTTCGGCAGGACGGACACATGCTGACCCGTGAGGGTGTCAACGTGTGTCCTTCACCATGGTCCCTAATGTCAAAATTAGGGGGGGGTTTAGGGGTCCTTGGCCAGAAAAATATTTTGGATTTGAATCCCATTTCTTGCATTTCTCATAGATTTATAGGGGAAAAGAAAGAATAGTAATAAACTATAACAACAAATAAGGTCTTACCTTCTTTATTGTTAAAATAGAGGCCAATCACAGAGAAACTAACTTGAAAGTGGGGAGGGACACAAATGGGATTTTGAAAAGTGGGGGGGGACATGTCTCCCCTGTCCCCAGTGCAATTTATGCCCTAGGTAGTAGCAGTGGTGGCAGGTGTTTTAATAATAGCAGTAGTAGTGCAATAGCCAGGACCTGAAAGCAACTAATTAAAGGCAGGGTTGGTTATGTTGAATGGAGGAGGGTCTGGCAAAGCGAGACTATAGGGTAGAGTACACGCAGCTGGGCAAGGAGGCATTTCATTGGTTCTTTCCAAGCGGACCGCGAGGCAGTGATTGGTGGGCGTTTTTACAGGATTACAGCAGCTACAGATGATGGATCTTTTTCACTCATTTTCAGAAACCATAAGTTATTTATTGCTGTCGGGGTGTAAAGACCATTTCAAACAATATATACAAAAGTGTATACTGGAATAGTTACCAACCTTGCCTTTAAGTAGTAAGTTTAGCATCAGCAGCAGTAGTAGTAGCTAGCTTAGCTACTTGTACTAAGTTAGTGCAGTAGGTGGCAGTAGCAGATAGTAACAATAGTATTAAGAAGTATTAATGGTTTTGTGTTACCCAGCAGTAGGAAGGGTCTAACGACACCAACTTGAAGGTCCAGACTTCTATCTTCTACAAATCCGCATCCACCTTCCTCTTCCAGCTCTTCAACCTGCTCATCTCCCTCTCCTCCATCACCCCTCCTCTCCAGAAGCCTCCTGCCTGTCACCGTGGTAACACACGTGCACTGTTTCTTCAGACGGTTTTTGGAGAAGCCCTGGATCTCCTGAGCCAGCGAATGCATCACGCCGGGGTTTACAGGACTCAGCTGAAACAAAACAAAGACTTTTAGATGAAGATTTGTGTGAATCCAGTGTTGAAACGACATGTCACAGTTGAGATAAACAACCACCAAAACATACCAAATCAGTTATCTTTTTCAGTGCAACAGTCATTTCTAATTTTATACTTTCGCCACGCGGGTTTCTTTTTAACTATGTCAGTCGATTTACAGTATTTTACAGTTTTATGAAAGCCTAAAAGCTGAACAAAAGTGTGTAGGTATTTAGTGTATTTACACTCAACAGATAACCTATGTGCAGAATGTACAATCTTGAATTGAAAAGTGTGCACTTATTCTTGACAAAATCACGGAGCTTTATTCGTTTTAGTTTTCCTGCTTCGTGCACCCACCTGGTATATTCAATTCTACCAAAATCCCGCAAAGAGTCAGGTCATCCCCGCTTTAAGCATAGATATATCATTATTACAGCTACAGTAATATAATACACAATATAATAAACGTGTGAGAAACAGCGAGAGTAGCAGCAATGAAGGCTTTCACATAGCTGACAGCTGACTCGGAAGCTGCGTCAACAATGTGATGCGTTCGGGTGTTCACAATAAAGTAGTTTATTATATGGGTTCACTAGGACCTGTTCTGATAATGCTGTAAATTTCTGTTTATTTATTAACAAATCTACCAATTTATATATATATATATATATATATATATATCATTTAGACCAGTGGTTCTTAAACTTTTTTCAATGATGTACCCCCTTTGATATTAGATTAGATAGACTTTATTGATCCCAAAATGAGAAATGTCAGTGCTACAGCAGCACAATATAAGACACACAGCACATAAACAGAATATAGAGTAAATAATAAATATGAACTATTCAAAACAAAGATTAAAAAAATACAAAGGAAAGAATGTGCAAACGTATATACAAGTGGCGAATAAAAATGTACAACCTTCTTAAATAGTACTTACTATATTAACCTATGTTTGTGCAAGTTGCCCTTAGTGCAATATTGTGATATATATATATATTGATATAGCTAGGCATTTTGTGAAAAATGTTTGTGCTGGTCAAGGGGTACATGGATAAAAATATATTTCAAAGGGGGTACATTATTGAGAGAAGTTGAGAGAACCACTGAATGAGGCATATCAGGCTCTGAAGTATACTATTAACGAGGATCCTCTGAACGCAGCAGAAGACAGCCTCGTTGTGAAAACCAGGACAACTCCTCATCCCTGTAACCGAAAATTAAAAAAAAACGGCAGGGAGACGGAGGAGTGGAGTACAGGAAGCTGCTGTCCCCGAATATCTGAACATGGGCGAAATCTAACAACGGCATAAATCACAGCTTCTTTCTTTCTTTCTTCCTTTTACGAGCCAGAGGCTGCGGAGATTTGTGATATTTTTTTCTGGAAAATTGTACCGAAACAGCGAGAAGATGTCTCGGGGTGTGATCCAGCCCAGCCAGCAGAAGCTGGCAGAAAAGCTCACCATCCTCAACGACCGAGGCATCGGGATGTTGACCCGTGTTTACAATATCAAAAAGGTTCGCACACACACACACACACACAGTTATATCCTCATGAACCACATATAATTTTTAAGATATTCATTAACGTTATATGGACATTATTTGCACCTGCACCCCCACACGAGTGTCACTATTAACGTTGGAGACAGTATGAATGCTTGATTAGCTAGCCCTGACTGTTGCTTTATGGTTAATGCTAGCTAGATTAATGTAACGTTAACGTTACCCCTGGTATTTTGTATATTAGCCACTGTTAATAATGTCCATTTTAAACGGGTAAATATGTACCTGTGTTATCCTAAATGTGTCCCCTTAGCATCCCTGGAAACAAGCACTGCTAGCCTCAAGCTGTCGCGTTAGCTTGCGGTAAAGTGGCCCATTTGTTTTACGATATAAACGTATTTTCAGTTGGATTAAGGGCACATATAGACTTATTGTTAACAGTATAGTAAATGTCTGTCAATTAAAATTCAACACTGAAACTGTGAAAGTAAGCTCCCTGAATTGAAATCGGCAAAGCTTGAGGCCTGTAGTAGCGTTAATAGCTAGCTAACGTCGGCTGGTAATGGCGGCGTCTGCTGGCTAAGCTAACCACCGCTAAGCTGGCAATCGGGCGTCGTCTCTGCTCCACCAAAAGCCAAAACACGAAGCACACCAAACACGGCTGCAGTCTGATGCTAATCCAGTTGTATATAACGTAGTGTTTTTGTTCTTCTTCACCAAAGCTGACAGCTAACGTTAGCTACATTTAGCTTGCTGACTAAATTGTAAGAAAATGAAGCAAAAGTAACAAGCAAGTCTTCTTATTATCGTTTAATAATGGAAGCCCATTTCCACCAATGTGATGAAAAAAATATCCTTTAAGTAAGAAAGTAAGAAACTTTATCAAAAATAATGGGAAGTTTTCTCACAATATACTAAGTCATTATTTTGTAAAAGTTTTCATTATTTTGAGGTTCTAAGTTATAATTTTTAAGATACTAAGTCATTTTGAGATATGCTAACTCATTATTTTGAGATACTCAAGTCATTATATTTTATATACTAATTAATTTAAGTTAAAATAATGACTTGAGAGAGTTTGTCATTATTTTGAGATACTTTCTCATTGTTTTGAGAAACGATTTCATTATTTTGAGAAAGGTTCACATTATGATGACTTACAGGATCTTATTTACACAACATTGGAGGAAATGGGCTTCCATAGTTATTTGATTAATCATTAAAGTAGCTGTATATATTATTTAAAAAAAAAAAAAAACAGAAGGGCAAGCAGCTCCTTTTCTTTGTGCGCCCTAGCTTTATCTAGCAGGTGTTTTACTCACTTCATGTGGAAAACATGATGGACTTGTCAGGTCATTAGTGAATTGGTCGACTGCAGCTTAATACTAGACCAATTTCAAAGATTATTGTTCCCATCAGTCACTTGGACACAAAAACATAGGAAAATAGGATCCAAGTTGAAAAAAAACTAAAAAAAAACTTTAATGGATAAACTAATTGTTTCAGCACACAAATATAGCATTTTCAAGCCCCTCTCAGTGACATTAACATAACATCTACTGCATCAGTATTACCACCGTCAAATAGACACAGTATTATAAAAAAATATAACATGTATTTAATGTTACTGACTTTTAACTGTGTTGCTCAAGAATTACACCAATTGTGTGTGTGTGTGTGTGTGTGTGTGTGTGAGTGGGAGGGAAAGAGTAGTGGGTCTGTTTGTATGGGACGAGCCTTTGTGCCTGGGTATGTATGATGAATAAAAAAAAGACGGAGAGAGAGAAAGAGGTCAGTCATATCTTAACAAAGTTTTAGTTTAGAGTAGAAGTTAAACTGTCTGAAAGCCTATACTGTTTCCTATTTATTGCCATTTGAGTGGTCTTATACTGTTCAGCAGTTATTTCCAAAGTATGTAGTATAAAAATGTTGGTTTATTTATCACCAGATAATTTGATTCTCAACTCAAATGTGAGATGACTTTTATCAGCAGAAAACACCATCGTAAAACATTTTAATTTTTACTTTACATGGTGAACAAATCCTGTTTTTATTCACTATGGAAGTTAGAAGACAGTATGAGCCGTCAGACAGAATCACTGAGATTTCTGCTGCCGATTACTCTTCTTAGTACGCCCTTCCTTTCCTTCCTTCCTCCTTCCTTCCTTTT
This sequence comes from Sander vitreus, assembly GCF_031162955.1. Lineage (NCBI taxonomy): Eukaryota > Metazoa > Chordata > Actinopteri > Perciformes > Percidae > Sander > Sander vitreus. The sequence goes on from NC_135871.1 coordinate 27,344,450, forward strand.
TCTTTCTGTCTGTCCCATCATCTTCATATCTATCCTGATCTGCCTCACCATAAGGCTTCCGAAAATATCCACCGTGAAATGCTGTCCATGTGTTTGTTTGTTTTTTTTTAATGTTTTTTTTTTTTTTTTACCTTGTGATATTAGCATCCAATAACAACTGCATCCCAAAAGTAGAAATGAAAGAACCGGGACAGTAATCTGTGATACAATGAGTGGGTGGATTCTGTCCCCCTCAATAGCAATTTGTGTAATCTTTTTATTTCTGAAATTCGAACAGAAATTCCCTGCTAAAGTGCCCACAAAGTTGTCTCTTGTTTATCATCAGTGGAGTAGCTTAATTATGTTTCTTGATGAAAACACAGGTGACAGACTTGGTTGTCTTGTTTCTACCTTTTGGGAGAGAGCAATTCATGCTCACTAATGGTAATATTATCATCTGAAATCACAGCAATGTTCGTTTCCATTTTTAAACACATTAACTCATTACGCACACCATTGACTAGCTGCAGGAAACCTTACAATCTTTTCCTAAAAGTTTCTGTAACAGTCACCTCAAATAATCTTGGCTGAGTGGCATTCAGGTTTTTGTTTGCTGTGCTTATCTTTTTGCCAGTGGACCTTCTAACATCATATTTTGTCTTGCACACAGCGCTTACAGGGTATTTATTTTCCTTTAAAGGAACACGCCGACTTATTGGGACTTCAGCTTATTCACCGTAACCCCCAGAGTTAGATAAGTCCATACATACCCTTCTCGTGTCCGTGCGTGTCGTAACTCTGTCTGACGCCCCCACTGCTAGCCTAGCTTAGCACAGATCCTGGAGGTAACCGGCTCCAACTAGCCTACTGCTCCCAATAAGTGACAAAATAACGCCAACATGTTCCTATTTACATGTTGTGATTTGTAGAGTCACAGCGTGTACAAAAAACACGCTTACGGTTAGAAGATGGCTGTGTCTCATGTTACGTTGTTTTTTGTACACGCTGTGACTCTACAAATCACAACATGTAAATAGGAACATGTTGGCGTTATTTTGTCACTTATTGGGAGCAGTAGGCTAGTTAGAACCAGTTACCTGCAGGTTCTGTGCTAGGCTAAGCTACCGGTGGAACCGTCAGACAGCGTTACAACACGCACGGACACGAGAAGGGTATGTATGGACTTGTCTTACTCTGGGGGTTACAGTGAATAAGCTAAAGTCCCAATAAGTCGGCGTGTTCCTTTAACCTTGCTTACACCCCCTGTAATCCCCATAGTCTGCTAAGCTAGTGTGCAGTTAGTTAAAAATATAGGTTTTCAAATGCATCAAGACTACAGTAAAACAAAAACTGCCCCTGTGTGCAAGGGGTAAACTTACACACAGTGAAATCTTTTCAGCAGCTAGGCTAAATGCTCTTTATCTACCAGCAACACAATCTACTGTAGCTGGATCAACAGAAAGGATGCAACAACACGAGAACCCCTGTAAATTATAAGGCAGTTTGGTGTAAAGGCCCTGCTTAGCTGGACTTTTGCTTAGTTTTGACAGTTTTCAATGATTTCAAAAGTACCATTTTTAATTGAATGACAAAACCCCATCTGACACAGTTTTTAAGGGAATTTTAGAATTTCAAATACATTTGATCTTAGCTATAATAATTATATTTGGCTTGCATATGGGTGAATTACCAGTCAGTTAATATAGCCTAACAAAGATTTCATTCCTTTTGCTGGACACGCTCAGCAGGTGTTATTGAAGAGGACGTGGCCTTTTCCCTCTCTCTATGTCCGACCAGTTCAGTGTCTACAATACTGATAGTTTTGTTTGTCAGTGATGCAGTGGTGTGTGTGAGATCAGGACTTTCTTCTTCTACTGGCTGCGTGGTGCCAACATTTCCTACTGCTTCATGCTGCTCATTTACAGCAGCGGTTTTCTGATCAACAAAATCTCTCTCTCTTTTTGTTGGCCAGAATACACTGGAAAGGGTAGCCTGGCAACAGGCGTACCTATGGTGGCTCCGAGGGGACAGTAGCTGCAGTCACATGAGTAATTACCCACTGGGAAAAAGAATTACAGGTTGACATTTAATGAAGAGCACCCCTAATCGCTAGGGGCATTTTTACCCCTCATTCTTAATTTCAAGGGGCATTTTATGAGCTGTTAAGGGCAAATTGCCCAAGACCTCCATCCATTTCTCAAGGTCTGAATGGCATGTTCCCCTGGGAAAAGTGCAGTTCAAACTGAATTGTATCAGACTGTTGACACACTTAATATTTTTATTTATTCTATTTGATTTGAAGAGGCAAAACTCAGTTGGAGTGGCCTGTGCAGTCATCCCAGACAGAAAGGGGTCAAATGTGTAATATTTATTCAGAATCTGACAAATTGCATTCAAAAGACTTTATGTGGGTAAAATATGACTGGATTGTTAATAACTCGCCCATTTTTGTCTCGCTGTCTTGTTTTCCTTAACTGTTCTTGTTCCTCCTTTTCTTCTGCTTCCGAAGAAGAAACTCAACAGATAAGAAAACGGGCCGATCAACAGTGTGCAGTTAATCATACATTTTAAGTTGAAGGAACACACCGACTTATTGGGACTTTGTCTTATTCACCGTATCCCCCAGAGTTAGATAAGTCCATACATACCCTTCTCATCTCTCTGCTCCTTCTCAGGTGCTGCGAGCAAATCACTCCACCCAAGTAGCAGAGCTTCGCCTTTCTGAGAATATAGTTCCCAGTTTATATACGGTTAGAAGATGGCTGTGTCTCATGTGACCTTGTTATTTGTACACGCTGTGACTCTACAAATCACAACATGTAAATAGGAACATGTTGGCGTTATTTTGTCACTTATTGGGAGCAGTAGGCTAGTTGGAGCCGGTTACCTCCAGGATCTGTGCTAAGCTAGGCTAGCGGTGGGTGCGTCAGACAGAGTTACGACACGCACGGAGATGAGAAGGGTATGTATGGACTTATCTAACTCTGGGGGATACAGTGAATGAGACAAAGTCCCAATAAGTCGGCCTGTTCCTTTCAACGCTTCATTAGAATCATCGACATTTTAAATGGCAACAACCTGGTCATTATCCAAAGCCACAGAAGTGGCCAACGTCACTTTTTCAGTAACAAGGAAAAAAAATGATCAAACCAAAGTTTGATCTGAAGCACTACATCATGGGAACCAGAACTTCCAATTTCATGACTTGAATAACTGTTATTCCTAGAAAACAATTGGATTGCTTTAACTGCCTCGCCATAGGTCGTAATCACACATGTGGGGGCTGTGGCTTTGATGCCAAGATTTACAGCCCAACCGTAAACAATGTGACGATATGAAGGGGAAAAAAGGATTGCACCAATAGTATTTTTCTTCTCCCCTGATAGCGATTTTATACCTAAACACTTAGTACCCATCTGATACATGCTATATAATAATAAATAAGCCAATGTTGTGTACCAGAGATTGCTGTTGCCCAAAAACAGATAGTTGAAACTAGGGCTGGGCGATAAAACAATCTCGATATAGGATCGCAATAAAATTCAGGTCGATAACGATGATTAACTTGGACGTATTTTACTCGATTTGGATAGATCTAACAGCACAGAAATATAACGCCATTATCTTTCAGAAGGTGGCGGTATTGCACACCAAAAGTTGTTTGCCAACCACCAAAAAACGTCACTAGAAGAAGTTTTTGGCTTGCCCGTCAAAGTACACGCCCATTTCCTACGCAGAGCATTGTTTGCGCTACCGGCGGTGAAGAAATGAGTGGAACCGAGGGGCATGGGCACGAAAGCGACGGTGAAAGTGAACTTTCGTCATCATCCAAAGCTGAGGAAATTTTTGACAAAAAAGGTAACGGGACGTCAATTATATTATATTATAAGTGGTTTGGACATCTCAGAAGCGATTAACACAGTCTGCAAAATATGCCGCCGGTCGGTGTCGACCAAGACGGGAAACACAACCAATCTTTTCTGTCAGTTGAAAAGGTACCATCCCGGCGAACACAGCGAGAGTTTGAAAATGCGGGCCCATGTTAACGTTAGTCTGCCCACAAGTTTTGTCCAACGTCCTAGTGGTTCTTCTGCCGTTAGCAGCACTAGCGGGGCTGAAAAACAACAATCAATCGTGTCGACTTTTGCGACCATTGCCCCATATGAAAAAGTGAATGTGATCGTAGTCACAGCTTTTAGTTTTATTTACATTATTTACATTTACGTTACTAACTTGTACTGTTTTGTTAAGGCAGATAAAGCATGTTTGCAAAGTTAAATGTTTACATTTAGGTGTTATTAAATATATTCTTTTATCACACAGTATATTCTAAACCAAGCCATGTTGGCACAGTTCAATGTTACATTATGTTATTCTATTTTTTATGTTAATAACTTATATTCTAAAGTTTAACTAATGAACCCTCTGGTTTCTTCAGGCTTCAGTCATTCTCAGGATACTCTTCAAACTTGCTGCATTATCAAATAATATATATTGTGATAAATATCGATATTGATCAATATGGAAAAAAATATCGTGATCATATTTTTTGCCATATCGCCCAGCCCTAGTGGAAACACTGAATTAATAAAGAAGCTGTATTTGATGTAGATCGGTCACATATGGCCAGTACGCCATCCACCATCCACCAAGTAAGGTTACTGTCCGATCTGGTGGATTGGATCGTATTGGTTCATTTCCAGTTGACGGACATTAGAATTAGCCCACTAAATACTGTTTTTGTTTTTAGGTTGATACTGATATCGGGTAATCTGATGGCGTTATATGGGCCAATAGTACGGCTCCTTTAAAAAAAGTACTTTAGTGTTCTCTGGTGGACAAAAATGAAATGGAGAAACTGTTTTTAAATTACTCAAACCTAGTTTGGCATTTCTGTACAACAATTTCATTTGACTCTTTGGCCGACAGTTGTATCCAAATTCCTCTAAAAGTGCCATCACAGTCCTTCTGGAATACAGTTAGTTAATACAGTTTCTATCCTATTTATTATTATTTCTTGTATATTCTGTATGTGTGCTATGTGTCTTTATATTAAGCTGTTGTAGCACTGACATTTCCCAATTTGGGATCAATAAAGTCTATTGACTCTAATCTACAGCACAGTAAAAGTAAGTGACTCGTGTCGCTAGACGTTTATATAACTATGACATTTTCAATTCAAACATGCATCAGAGCATCGCCAGCAATGAAGCGCCCCACGCTTCAGCGATAAGGGAACACTGCATTGTCAGTTACTAAGCAACAGCCATGGAGCATAAATGTGGAGCAAATATTGCAGCCAGGGAAACTGCAGGGACCAAACTTTGTCTTCACACAGTTTCTGTATAAGACAGCCGGAGTGTCAGCCATATTATTTCAGCTTCTCCACACACTCTTAAAATGGATGGGTTATTTTCAATGAGTGCGTGGGTACTGGGATACTACACCTTGTGTTACTTTGAAGACAGCGTGCGTTAAAACAAGTGTTAATATGATCACATGTCGGCGCTGCATGTGTTGTTTTTGTATGTGTTGTGTTAAAAAGAAATGCCAAAATGGCTATCCTTAACTGAACTCTCAGATATGCAGAAAAAACTGTATGAGAGCAGCTGTTTAAAGACATGCATGTGTATCTGTGTGTGTGTGTGTGTGTGTGTGTGTGTGTGTGTGCGTGCGCGTGTGTGTGAGCGAGTGAGTGAGTGACTGTGTAGACCAGTGATCCAGCAGGTTGTCTGGGTGGGCTCTTTGTTTTGATTTCTTCTCTTCTTCTCTCCGTTCCAATGCTTCCCCCCTCTCCTATGCAGCAAGGACAAGTTTGGAAGGTTTGCAAAGTTTATCACCTTCCACTGATGAAACCCCACCCCCTTCACCTTTCCTCAACGCCTTCCTCTTCCTCCTCCCCCTCCTCCTCCTTCCCCTCCTCCTGGCTACCTGTACTGATCTGTTGGTCCTTTTCCTTTGTGCCTCACTCCTCTTCATGTTTGAATCTGTGATGCTGAGAGCAAGGATGGGCTCCATTCACTGTCAGTTTGACCAGCCCGCAATGGAAATTCAGTGTGTTATTCATTTCTTATGATTCAGCACTCACATGCACATTGTTTTCCATGCTTTAATTGAGAAAAGAGAGCTTTTTAACTTGTAGTTCAGATATGTTAGCTGCCCAGTTTACTAGTCTGCAAAGCAATAGCCAAAACTAGCTTTGACGCTCTTTTTTTAAAACAATCACAAGTAGTTAAGTTTTCACTTATGAATATGGCATTTAAATGTGCCAATTTGATCAACAGTACCTGACTAAATAAGTGCATATATTTTAGAAAGAGTGGCTGCAGTGTGAATCAGCGCCTAGACATGGTAGTGATAGTTCCGTTTTCAATTTGATGATCAGAAATGGAATGGAAAGTATGTATTAAAAATGTATATCTTGATGGATTTTTAGAAATGTTATACATTGATACTGATGTAGGTTAAATATTGTTTATCTGCAGTTTATTATTAGCCAATGACTAACCACCACTTAACCACTCCGATGACTAATTGTAAAGAGAGTCTACTTCATAGATTAACTGAATTGGCATTCGATTTTGCACTTGAATTTCCATCATGCCATCAAGCTCTTCTTTAAAGCCTTAAAAGATTTGTGTGACTTGGCTTCCAAGTACACTTTTGCTGACAATTGCAATGAGTGAAAGTGATTCTCTTGCCAGCCGGCAGTCCAGGCAGTCAGCCAGCTCTTAGTGAGTAGCAGTGGTTCTCTAGTGGTTCTGTTACTAATCACGTGAAACCATCCATTCTTTGGAGCTCTTTCTTTCTGCTTTTTTGTAGCAGTTAATCACTCTCTGTGAAAAATGAGAGAGCTCAAACTGTGATGAAAGGCAGACAAAAACTATTTCATCTCAGCGAGGACAAGTAGATTTTGCGTGGTTTACAGAGACTCTGAAGGATTACTAAAAAGGTGCCATGGGGCGTTGGAATATTTCATCCAGTAATTAGTGGCCGTAATTAGTTTTCAGACATAGGTTTCCCCGGGCCCAGTGCTATCTAGTCCAGGGTCCCCTGCCATATGTTTCAGTGTGGGGACCCTTTGAGAAGCTCAGATGTTAATTGCCTCGCGGAGTGGAGACACGACGGTGGAGGCGAGACTAAGGTCTGTTCGGGTATCCAGGCAACAGCTCCCTTACTCCTCCCTGACCACTACTGATTCTCAGCTTATTCCCATGCCCTGTCCCTTCATTCACTGCGCCCCTCCTTCCATTCATTCTTCCATTAGCCCCCACCCCACCCAAAACCCAGCCAGCTAGCTTATTGCACTTGCCACCACCAGCACTAATGGACGATGCCACGCCATGTAAATATCAATATCAATAAATCGTAATGCTTTTGTTCTGTGATGCTAAGCAACTGTCCCTTTACTTCTGAAAGTAAAATAATTATTAGTAGATGAGACTAGTTGAAGCTTAATCAACTAGTGAGACGCTGCAATGGTGTGGTTATATCTATAAAAGTAAACTAAGTCTCTAGAACATGCTAGTGTAATAGAAACAAGGTTTTGCATGTTTTAGCCCATTTATTACAACTCATGTACTGTACGTTACTGCCAACCATTCTCCAAAGCTTAGGCGTTTACATTGAATGTGTTGGTAATTGCCATTATCTCTTCGTCAAAGCCATGTCACTGTTTCCTATAATGCAGTTCTGAGAGCAGACAGTGATGAAAACCATTCTTTTTTTTGTTGCTTTCAAGCTGTTGTGGGGATTTCTGATATCTAAACATGCAAGAGTCAGCTGCTGTGCAGCATCACATCCACAAACTGTATAGTCAGGAAATCAAACCAGATGATTATTAGAACAATGTGATTTTGATAGTTTCATTATGGAAAGGTTGCTGTTGGTAGCTTACCTACAAGTCTTGGATGTTGGGACTTCCTACAATCCTTTGAACGCATCAACAAGTAAGTAAATAAATCAGTTAAGTTTATTTATAGAGTACCTTTCTAGGGCAACAATCACAAATTAACAAAGAGAGTGTACGGTGCACACGTCCTCAGTGCAGGCTTGTCTGTAAAATAAGGATTTCAGACTCTAACTTAAAAAGCTTACATTGGAGCCTTTGGACCACAACAGCAACAACAAGTTTCAAATTTGGGCTAAACATGGAAAGCACTTGTACAGTCCTTATAGTCAGCATACCAATGTTATGTAATAACCGAACAGTGTTTTTTACTCTGCAGTTCCCCGGCGTGAGTCAAAGGGTAATTACATTTTCGTGGCCAATGTAGAGACTAGTCTGCTGTGTAGGGTGCAACTAGTGGTGTGCTGTCATCAGTTGAATCACTGTTTTAGCAACACAACAGCAAGGCTTGTGCTTTTGCAATTGCATGGATTTAACAGTCACATCTTGATTCCTTGCTTCTCATTTTACACGGTTAAAATTCCGTCTGCTCGACACCCACCGGCCAAAGAAAATCTGTTGAGGTGTGTGAGAAGTAAACGCACAATGACGGTGACTACGAACATGGTTGGAAATTGGAAATGTGGTCAGGTGTGAGAGAAGTGGGCGCAAGGAAACAAGCTGAGACTCGAGGTCCAGTCTGTGTCATTGATGGGTATTGAAATCATGTTGGTGTTGTATGTTTTTCTGTGTCAAACCCCCCTAAGTGTTTTGTGTGCGAGACCCCGCAGTAGTGGCTGTGTTTAAGACCCAGCTCTACAAGAGCTCAGCCTGCTTGTTTCTAGTGTTTTAGAGCGTAGCCTAGCTTCAGCTAACGGACCAAACAGACACACTAAACTGGGTTTTGGCTAGGTAGCTAGCATGACATATATTGATATTGTGTAGTTGATTTTGCTCGCAGGGTAGGCTACCAGTTGTCAGGCTAGTTTTTTTCCCCCAGTGAATTAATCCTATTTTACACCTGCACCATTTTGCATCCCATGTTGAATTATAGCAGATGCAAAGTGGCAGCAGATGCTGATCACTGTTTTCCTCTTAAACTGGCAGTTAAAGCAGCAACATCCACAGTAGTGGCTCTCGTGATTATGTAGTAGTCGTAGCTAATCTGTAAATGTAAAGGGTGATGAAACTTTAAATCCTCAATGGCAGAAAGGCAATTTTTGCACTGATCTCTGGTTTCCAAGTCTGTTTCACGGACCACACCCATTGTCAACAGTGCGGTGTATTGCACTTTGGGACCACAACACGAAAATATCAACTGCCACATGTCAACAAAAGCAGATTTTTCAGCCCGCTGTTGTCATTTACCTTCCGTGCTTGTGTGAACTAGCATGTGTTGCTGTTTTGTGGTTTTATTTTGTACTGGCTGATGCTGGAGATGTTTCAGCCATGCAAAACTGAAATCCAGGCTCATAGTTGTGGTACTGTTTCAAGCCTTGTCGGTTCATCAGCTGTGATGTGTTGTCGCGGGTAGAAACATTACATTTATAGCATCGCGTTTTGTGTTGTCGATTTCATTTTGGTAACTTCATGTTACTTTTTAATGGCTTTTCTAAATGTGTGCTTCCACTTTTGTAAACTTAAACCTTAAACCACGAGGCAGCCAACACACTTTAGACATTCACTCCGTTTATGGCACATGCATGGACCACGTCTTCCTCACCATCCACTATAACACCACCCATAATGCATGAGCACTGCTGCTTCCTGCCAGCGTCAGTAAAGTCAGGCAGATACCCACTTAGATGAGTAGGTGACAATATAAATAAGAAGAAAAAGGCAGCTCTGCAGGTGTAGTGAAATAATTAAAATAGGTCTCTCTCTCTCTCTCTCTCTCTCTCTCTCTGACCACTTCTTTCTCTTGAGTCGTTTCTCTGTGTGCCCCCTTTACTTAAGTTCTCCCTCGTTCCCTTTCTTTTCCTCTTTTTTTTTCCTCTTCTTTTTCATTCAACCCCTTCTTCATTTTACCCGTCCATCACTCTGCCCGTCATGCAGTGGTACTAACCAGTGATCGCTCAGAGACACTTCAGTTTGAAATGGAAACCCTCTCATTACCTGGGTCTCAGTGGTTCTCATCCTCCCTGTGCTGTGGATAACATTTTGCCGATCAAATCATAACAATAGTTATTTCAAGACTCTTTACAGATAGAGTAGGTCTAGGCCACACTTTATAATTTACAAAGACCCAACAATTCCAGTAATTCCCCCAAGAGCAAGCATTTAGTGTGACGCCGCTGGATGATTAAGACAAGGCTAAATTATTAGATGCTTAAACTGTTTTACTCCAGACTTGAGCTGATTGTGTTAAGGGCCAGCAAATACAATATGTAGAAAGAGTATATTTATATTTAGAACTGTAACAATTCCAAATGTTGCTTCACAATTAGTTAATTACTGTTGTGACCCAGATAATGTAATAACACAAATACACAGCCTATGAAGTAAACAACGCCTTTTTATTATCAGAAAACTGATATCTGTATCCCCCCCTTGTCATTTTTGTTGCTATGAACGTGTATAGGGTCAAGTGCCAACAACTATATACTATATGCCAAAAGAGATATAGTCCAACCAATAATCACTTATATAATTACAATTTGGTAGCCTGGAAATCCAGACCCAAATCCGAACGATTAATATCTGGCATTGAGTAATGAAAATGGCCCAACTCGAGGAGCGGCACCAAGCCTGCATTTGAAAATCTCACTGCACGCAATTGGATAAGACTACGACCAATCACAACAATAGACGGGGTGACGTATCCAGAGCCCCATACGCTTAGCTACCAGCGGAGCTAACTGGTAGATCAAACTGTCGTCATCTGTTTAGCTCGCCTCTGGCCCGCCTATATCAGATACACCGATGTGATTGGTGCAGCTCGGCTACAAGGGCATAGTTAATGAGCATCATTACTGAATGCCAGAGTGACTCGCTGAGCAAAATCAAGTTGTGCTCTCACGAGAACTCTGGATTTCCAGGGTAACAATTTGGCATATCTAAACAAAATCAACAACTCATCCGCCTTAAGACCTTAGCTAATGGTAGCAATTAATCGCAGTTAAACAAACCATGATTATGTAAAAAAGAGACAGACAATTATGTAATAGTTGTTACAGGCCTAATTGTATTTGAAATTAACATTTTAGTATCTAGGCTCGGCTCTCTGATGTCTCTCCACAGCGCAGCAGTTGAGAACCACTGATCAATTCAAGCTCAGTCTGTTACAGCAGTCAAAGCTGGTTTATCCAAACATGAAAACCACAAACTTAATTCAGCCAAGTGGAAGTCTACCCTGTTGATTGTTCAACACTCTGTAATCTCCTTGTTGACGTGCATCTTGATGGCAAATTAGACTGCACAGGTCACTTGCAATCAAGTTTGTGTGCGTTTGTTTTCATGTTTTGGTCCGGAAAAAACGTATGTCAGTGGTGTCAATATTTCATCCACCTGATCCCCTTGTCACATCCTGGGCCGAGATAAACCAGTTTTCACCGTGAGCACTAAATGTTTCCCTGGCGATGACCACACATCTAACATGCCTGGCCACGAGGAAAGCAAATGTTAGATTAATAGTAATGATATCTGTCATAAATGCTTAAATAAAAAGAACCTAGGTGTTTCAGTAGCTGCTGTGTACTTACTCTAGTTTATGTTTTGTTTCTCCTCACCTCTTCTTCTCCTCTCCTTTCCAGGCATGTGGCGATCCCAAGGCTAAGCCCTCCTACCTTGTTGATAAGAACTTGGAGTCTGCGGTTAAATTTATTGTCAGGAAGTTCCCGGCTGTGGAAACACGGAATAATAACGTAAGTACTACATATCTGCGGAGTGTTTGTATGCTATGAAGAGGAAGCGATGTCCGTTCACCTGTATGATTGATTTAGCTTCAGGTGTGTTAACTGCACGTTCTTAAAACGTTGAATGTCGACTGAAGGTTTATTTTTCTGCACCTACCTAGTAGTACGTGGCAAGCTTTCACATTTGAACCTGGGTTCTTCAGCTACTCTAGCTATAGCTGAGCCGATCTGGAAAAAGTATAGGAAAAGCTACTGATCTACATGAATGATATTCTTTCATACAATGGTCATTGAAAGCTCAGGTATGTCATGTACAGTACTAGTAGTGTCAAAAGTTTGGACACGCTTTCCCGAATGAAAAAGCGTGTCCAAACTTTTGACTGGTGCTGTATTTATTTTGAGATTTAAAATTATTTTATGTAGTCGATGAACCTACAATGAAATGGCTCAAGCATTTGTCAAAAGAAATGTAATTTAGTTAACAAGATACGATGTGTAATAGTTACAGTATATAATTTGGCAGTGACAAATGTACAAATCACAGTGGCTACAAGTTATTTCAATGATGAATCACATTATTATTATTATTGTAGTGATCATTCGTGTACTCTGTTAAATGTCACAAATGATCACAAACCCCCAACACAAGTTAACCTAAGTGATGCATTAATGTCTGACTTCCTGAAATACGGAATTTACATTTATTTTATTTTTTAAAGACTTAATTCATGAATTAATTCATTATGAAAATTGAAATCAGTTCTTCTCTTGACAAATTCCACAGAAATGTAAATTAGCCGACTGTTTGATATCCCTGTCACGCATTGTCATGCTTGTACACTTTTCTTTAACAAGACTCTATAATGTGATTTTACTTAGCAAGTGCAATCTACATTATGTGTGTGTGTGTGTGTGTGTGTGTTCAGGTATGTCGTGTGAACAAAACGAGTCGTTGCTCATCAAATGTTTCTTTTAGCTTTTACGTGTTAGCTTAACATGTAGCTTCTGCTGGCCTATGTGTTTATGTCAAACTGTCATTTAGCAAACAGCTGTGTGTGTGTGAGAAAGAGAGTGTGTTTGTGTGTGTGTATGTTTGTGTGTCTAGCTAACTGCTTTATTCGGTATAACTGTGCAAAAATTGTCTCTTACGTTGTTTTCTGCTTTGTTTCTGTGTTCGTTTGTGTTTTGCATGCTAAACTTGGCTTATTCCGGACTTGTGCTTTTTGGTAAGTTTTTGTATCTAAGTTTCTGTAACTTTTATATTTTAGTTCACCTACCTAAGTTTTGTAACAATGTACTTTTTTTAAATTTTTTTTTTTTTTACCTATTTTTTAACGCTATTTTGGAGTGTGTTTTTGCGTTGCTCTGCTTTCCCTCCTCTCTGCTGGCAGCATTTTTGCTTTCTATCCTCCATCCACCGAGTGACTGTGAGGCTGGTTAACTACCTGGTTTGCCGACTGACTGCTAGTTGGTTAGAAGGCTTGATGACCGACTGGCTGGCTGTTTAAGTGACTGGCTGACTGCCTGCACTAAGGAGTGTTATGGAGCAGATATACTAATTTGTTATTAAAAATAACCCTATAATTACCTTTCTAAAAATGATTGCTCCAAATGGTTTATTTGCTTGACTTTGGGTCAAGTAACGAAGGTTTTAACTCCTTGGTGCAGCAGCAGTGTCACACATTCTTTACACTTTTTCCATTTTTATCTTGTGCAGTTTCACTGGTTACAGTTCCAGTTCTGACCTGAAACACACAGCGCTGGGTCTGAGTTTAAACTAAATGTACATACAGTATGCTTCAGTCCTTTCTGTCATGTTACTAGCTAAAAACATTGCTTTTTACACTTCTGTGCATATTCCAGCTTGTTTAAAAGATTGATGCGACAATCTTTTCAAGTTTTGAACTTTCCCAGGCAGCAGAACAAGCACAGAAGAAGGTTTTGTCTTTTGGTGCTTCGTTTTCCATCTCTCTTCTGTCTTTAAATCTCTGACTTCTAGAAAACGCAATCATAGATAGACCTTCTTTGCTTTGCTTTGATAGTCTGATTTTTACTTTGGTCAAACATTTTTATTCTCGTGTGCGTTCTTTGCAGCCGGGACGTTGAACTTGAAACACAAGCAACAAAAGTCTACGCACTCCTGACTTTTATTCTGTTTCCAAACAAAAAAATATATAATTGAACAAAAGAGAAGAAATATATTTTAATGAAACATAACTGAATAATGTCACTGCATCAGTGTGTCCCAACAAATATCCAAATGAAAGGAAATGTTCTGCCAAAGTAAAATGACTTCATATACATTTGCCTTTTTAAAACGGGGACTTTTTCTCTTTGTATCCAGTTATCTGTGTGTCTCTCTGTTTGTATTAGTGCAAGAAAAGCTCGAGTTTGCCAGCTTCGATATCACTAAATTATTCAGCAACAGTATCTAATTTATATCAGTTTGCTGTTAATTTAGTCAAAATGAAGAGAAACTGTAATTAATTTGAACAAGATGCGATAAACTGTATTGATCCCTGAAGGGAAACTCTGTAATTGGATTTTTTTTTTCAGTCTAAGAGAGAGGTTAGAAAAACGGATATACAGACTATTTTTACTCCAGTTTTCAAAAAGTGTAATGTGGATGAAAAATATTTCCAGAAACCGACCTGAGCTTATATGAGGGAAAAAAAGCTTTGAGTCGGTAAATTTGATAACCTAAACTACTCATGTATTTGGATATTAAGTTAATAAATGTAACGGGGAACAGCGCGGTCAGTGGGCCAATTGTGAGAGTGATTTGTCAGCTCAGCCTTAAAGCACAGAGAAACAACTGGTTAAGGTACATAAGGTACAAAAAGCCATATATGAGAGATACAATTATTGATAACAGATACTCTTTATTGCCACAACGTAAACAGGTTTTACTGATATATATGTCATATGTATATGTAAATATATAACTTTGTGTATGCTGCCGTGTTTACAGCAACAGCTGGCTCAGCTGCAGAAGGAAAAGTCAGAGATTCTGAAGAACCTGGCTCTCTACTATTTTACCTTCGTAGATGTCATGGAATTCAAGGTAGGAAAACACACACACACACACACACGCACGCACACACACACACACACTTAACAGTACACTGTGAAGGATTATATGGTGGCGATTCTAATGAAGGTATTCATATATTGACTCCTCTATCAACAGGACCATGTGTGTGAGCTGCTGAACACCATTGACGCCTGCCAGGTCTTCTTTGACATTGTAAGTGCAAAAGCCCAAACACTCAGTATGGCCACTTTATCATTTACTATCCGTGATATTTAATGCAGTCTAATACAACAGCTCTGCCATCAATTCTACCTCTACAAAGATAATAACTAGAAGAAAAGAATTATGCTTGCTTGTATTTTTCTCTATTATTTCACTTGACTGTTCATTTTGCACAAAAGTTCTTAGCTAATTTAGAAAATCCTCGGTACTTTTCATTTGTCAAGTCTTTAATTCACACAGAAGTATACAAACATAGGCCTTACCATGTGGTTATTTCATGAAGACTATTTATTAAATTGCAAGAAAATATTCAATATCATGCTGTATATCGTTGTCGAGATACGAAATGACCTATATCGGGACAGAAGATTCGGGCCATGTTGTTCATTAAGAAAAATGCCTCCTTCATGTTTTTGTTTCATGTCAGACGGTGAACTTTGACCTGACCAAGAACTACCTGGACCTGGTGGTGACTTACACTACTCTGATGACCATACTGTCCCGCATAGAGGAGAGGAAAGCCATCATAGGACTGTACAACTACGCCCACGAGATGACGCACGGAGCCAGGTGACTGAAACACATTCGTGTTGCTGAGAGAACAGACTAGGGCCGGGACGCTATGCTTTTGTCCTGATTCCATCCTTTCACGGTACATGGGTGCCGTTTCGATTTGTATTGCGATTTTCCTTTATTGCATTTCTAGAAGTACTGCGATTCGATAGTATTGAGTGTTGGGATTTTCTTTTCCTTCTTTTAACAAAAACAAAAGTTGAATAATCCACTTCTAGAGACAATTTATCATGAGAAATGTCTAAAAAAACTGATTGTTTTCCAAGAAGAATGCACATCACGTCAGTCAGTCTGACATTTATTCCATTTGTTAAGAAGAAGAACATAATCAGAATCAGTTTTATTGGCCAAGTATACTTACATACACAAGGATTTTGACTTCGGTAGGTGTTAACTCTCTATACATTCAACAAATAGTAGATACTAGACATGTAGTAGTTAACCTAGACAAATAGTAATATAGACACATACTGTACAATAGAGACAACAATATACATATAGGCACATATCAACACAATATACAAAAATACAAATATGTAAATAAGACATAATATCAAGACAAGGACACATGGAGTGGGATGTAAGGTGCAAATATGGATTTTCTGCATTTTCTGCTTTCGCTCTGTTTTGCTGGAAACCGATATGATGTAGTACCGTATAAACAGAAAATATTGAGGTGAATCATTGGTTAAAAAAAAAAAAAATCATCTCAAAGAAATCCCGATACATATGTGAATCGATCCCCCCACCTCCCCACCGTCCATGTGTTAACAGTTTAAACGTCAAGCGGCGGCCGTGGTCGCCATAGTAACTGTGGTACTATGTGTTTCATAGTGACCGGGAGTACCCCAGGTTGGGCCAGATGATCGTGGATTACGAGAACCCTCTGAAGAAGTTGATGGAGGAGTTTGTTCCACACGGAAAGGTCGGTGAACCGTGTCCATATTCAGTGGTGTGTTCAGGGTGTGCCTTTTTCTTCGGTAAATACTGACTCTCTTCTTAAAAGTAGTTAAAGTTCACCGCATGATGTGCACAGTAGATCTTGTTGTTCACCTTGTTTT
Organism: Sander vitreus; assembly: GCF_031162955.1. Classification (NCBI taxonomy): domain Eukaryota; kingdom Metazoa; phylum Chordata; class Actinopteri; order Perciformes; family Percidae; genus Sander; species Sander vitreus. The sequence goes on from NC_135871.1 coordinate 27,361,061, forward strand.
CACCGAGGCACAGTCGGTTTGTCGGAGTAAAAGTCCTGCTCTGTAACCGGGAGCTGAAAGAGACTGAAAAAACTGATGCAATACAGCTATACATGCTAGTCAACTAGAGTGCCAGAAAGCTTCACTGTACACTTTACACTGAACAAAATTATAAACGCAACCCTTTTATTTTTGCCCCCGTTTTTCATGAGCTGAATTCAAAGATCTAAGACTTTTTCTATGTACACAAAAGGCTTATTTCTCTCAAATATTGTTCACAAATCTGTCTAAATCTGTGTTAGTGAGATCTTCTCCTTTGCCGAGGTAATCCATCCACCTCACAGGTGTGGCTGACTGTAGGAATGTCCACCAGAGCTATTGAATGTTAATTTCTCTACCATAAGCCGTCTCCAAAGGCGTTTCAGAGAATTTGGCAGTACATCCAACCGGCCTCACAACTGCAGAGAGAAATAAGCCTTTTGTGTACGTAGAAAAAGTCTTAGATCTTTGGGTTCAGCTCATGAAAAATGGGGGCAAAAACAAAAGTGTTGCGTTTATAATTTTGTTCAGTGTAGTTACCATAATTTGTTTTTTTTTTGTCATCTGTAAGACTGAAAAAAATGAGTGTTTGATTCTTTCCCTCCTGTCTCTCCTCCTGTCTCTCCCTCTTCATCCTGTCTTGTCTTTCCTCTCCTCCAGTCCCTGTCAGATGCTCTGATCAGTCTTCAGATGGTCTATCCCAGGAGGAATCTGTCCGCCGACCAGTGGAGGAACGCCCAGCTGCTCTCTCTCATCTCGGCTCCCTCCACCATGCTCAACCCGGCCCAGTCAGACACTGTTAGTATGACGACGACTGCACTGAAATTGCCTAACTTATAGCTGCGATCCAAGGGGAAATATTTCATATTAAATGTCTAGAAATCGCTTTCCGTTATTGTGTTATATATCTTTTTTTGTGCATGTTATAGGTTTACAAAGTGAAAAAGCCCAAAGTCCCACCCCCCCCAAAGGGACATACCATCTCCAACAGAAAACACTGTTCACATACTGCTCCAAACAGCTCTATTGTAGTCCAGCCTTTACTTCAGAGACAAACGTGGTCACTTTGGAACACACGTTATAATGCTCGCCTAGCTGCTAGCGTGGCACTCCCTCATGCTCTGCAACTGACTAGCTAGCAGTACTTACTGCGCATGTGCGACTCCCAACAAAGATGGTACAGAAGTGAGATGCCTCACTCTGTAGCTAAAACAGAGAGCTCAACACACAGGGTGAAAAGAGGAGCTGCAGCAATGTGCAGTACAACAAAATATATGGTGTTTTCTGAAAATTAAACCATGTAAACCTATTCTGGTACAACCTCTAAATACAATTATGAACCTGAAAATGAGTATAATATGAGCACTTTAATGAATAATTACAAAACTAAAAAAGGCAACATGTGGTGATCACTTGAGCCTGAGCTTTACTGAGGCATTTAATCCACTCACCTGTGTGTTTAACTGGAAAAGTCAACTGTGAAATCCTGATCCTCTGTCACTCGCCGCTCGTCTCTGTCTTTAGATGCCATGTGAATACCTGTCACTGGACGCAATGGAGAAGTGGATTGTTTGTAAGTATTGTAGAAAGTGTTAGGTCTCGTTCATTTAAAATGGCTCCTTTCATTCAATGTTTATTTTGGCTTCTAAATTGTACTAAATCGTACATTCCTGGCTGTTCTCCCTCTAGTCGGTTTCATCCTGTGTCACGCGGTGCTGAACAGCGACCCAGCAGCGCTGTCTTTGTGGAAGCTGGCTCTGCAGAGCTCCACCTGCCTCTGTCTGTTCAGAGACGAAGTCTTCCACATCCACAAGGCTGCAGAGGATCTGTTTGTGAACATCAGAGGGTAAGAGAATCTACATGCCAGGATACACATGGGCGGACGATTTTTATTTGTTAAACTGTGTAACGTGTTTAGTTGTTTATCAAAATCTGTGTTGCCCGTTCACAAACGTGTCCTTTTTCATGAATATTTACCACCACCACCATCAATTCCAAGTATTCCTATTGGCTTGACATTTTACATTTGCATGAACTGGGGTAGACGCTCCATATTCATGCGACATCTTGAAATACGTTAGCTGGTAAGGGACATACAGGACATACTGCTCCGCCTTTCGCGTTTTCGCTGTCACATGACAAACTCACAGGTGCTGCTAATGGGTATTGTAGCTTCCCGGCCCCGGCAAGTTTGAAGAAGGAAACATGGAGGACCACAAGTATTCAAAATCCAAATTTCAGGAACAGGAGTCTTCTTCTTCGCCCAGAAAAAGAAAAAGGATATTGAAAAGAGCAAGAGACCGGCGTCATCAGAAAAAGCACGGAGGCTACCGTAGCTGTAATACGTACTATGTAATTCGTGGCGCAAGAGAGTTGATTGCGATATGTGATCTCAACGCTAGATGGGAGAAATTCCTACACATTGGACTTTTTAAAGCCATTTCTTATACACAACAATTTCAGTTTTCTGTAGGTTACAACTTCTGAAATGTTAAGTTTTGCTGATTTTTATCAGTTTCATATCTTTGTCAGTTAAATATCTTTGATTTTTGGACTGTTGGCTGGATATAACGAGAGCCTTACATTTTCAAATAGCAGATAACCAAAAGCTCAGTACATTTTTGCTCTTTTAACACCACCTCTGCTTGTGTGTTTCCCAGCTACAACAAACGCATCAATGACATCAGAGAGTGCAAGGAACAGGCCCTGTCTCATGCGTAAGTACATTATGTTTTTATTAATCCCTTCTTCGCATCCCAAATGGGATTTTCATCCAGTCGTTCTTCTTTGTTCCACACAAAAAGTATATCACCTTTTTATAATTGATTTCACTCCCCACAGTTTCTGTTTTATTGATTTTTATCCCTGTTCTTTCTCATGCTTCCCATCATTTCAGCTCTGCTTACAGTCTCTCTCGCTCTCTCTCTCTCGCTCTCTCTCTCTGGAAATCTCAAACAGAAGCATCACCTTCTGCCTCGCTTTATCCCTCATTTAGTTCCCCCCCTGTTTTGTCCTTCTCTTTGCCATCTCTTTTATCCTCATTACTTATTCCATCTTCCCCTTTCATCTTCACTCTCATTCTTCTGCCGTCACTTGTCGTCTGCTTACTTTCAGTCCTCTTGCAGGATTGTCCTGAAAGTGTCAAAATACCATTTAATCATGATGTGTGTGTGTGTGTGTGTGTGTGTGTGTGTGTGTGTTGATGCTCTGCTCTGACTTCCTCCGTCTGCTCTGTCTCTCTGCAGAGGCTCGATGCACAGAGAGAGACGCAAGTTCCTCCGATCAGCTCTGAAGGAGTTGGCCACTGTTTTAGCCGATCAGCCCGGACTACTAGGTCCCAAGGTAACACACAATACCACCTTAAATGGTCAAAAAACACCTTCAATAACCCTAGATTCCGTTTTAGAGGAATTGGATGAGCAGCACTAAATGATCAACCTGGATAACTAATACCTAAGGTAGTATCACATAAAACAAAAATACCACCTTAAAAAGCTCAGTTAGATAGTATGACTTAAATATCACAATACAAATATATGAAATTACTTGATAAATTAAATTGATCTTAATGCCTAAAAATCCAACCTTTAATGACACCAATTTTCTTTGTGAATGAATAATGTATCGTCAATAAATAAATGTTCTTCCTTAAAATACTGGGGGCATAAGTAAGTACACCCCTATGTTAAATTCCCATAGAGGCAGGCAGATTTTTATTTTTAAAGGCCAGTTATTTCATGGATCCAGGATACTATGCATCCTGATGAAGTTCACTTGGCCCCCCCCATCATCACATAGCCTTCACCATACCTAGAGATTGGCATGGTTTTATTTCAGTTAGCCTAATAGCTGGTTTGATTTGCATTGAGAGATGATTTTATGGTAAGTACCCCATGCCAATCATACTCATTTTTTTAATTAAGGCATTAAGATCAATTTCCAAAAGATGATTTTTTTTTTTATTCCTCTTTGTAGTCTTTACTTTAGCATGGGTTCATAAACTTATGAGTGCCACTGTAAACCGATTAAGACTGTGGCACACTACAAATGAGTATACACAATATCCAGTTACATTCCACCTTAAAACATAAAGATTTCAACTTAAATGTCTCTTTATTATGACTCTGCTCTGTGGGAGTTAGATCCTTTTGTGGAATATTGGAAACTAATGTAACGTACAGTACCTTCTTAAAACACTACAATATCACCTTAAATAATGCTGGGTAAGCTTATCAGCACAGACAGATATTACCACCTTAAAAAGCCCTGCATGTTCCCCTGGCCAGATGGAGACCTTCATCAATGTAGCACAGATTATTTGCTAAGCTAGACTGACTGTAAACATTTAGCATATTTGGTTCAGAGTTTGCGAGAAAGCAGTTGCTGCCAACTGCTCTTGGTAATTTATCTTGGAATTCTTTTTTTTTACATTTCCCTTGTGTGTCTCTCTGTACTTTCCATTCATATTTCTCCATGTCTGCCTCTTTCGGTTCCACTAGGCGTTGTTTGTGTTCATGGCGTTGTCGTTTGCCCGGGACGAGATCATCTGGCTTCTTCGACACGCAGACAACATCCAGAAGAAAAGCACAGACGACTTCATAGACAAGTACGCAAACATACGCACCTGTTCACACCTACAGTAACACAATCATTGCACTACTTGTTTTCTGTTTGGCTGATTGGGTTGCTTTAAATCTGATGTTTGTGTGTTTTACAGGCACATAGCAGAGTTGATCTTCTACATGGAGGAGCTCCGAGCTCACGTCAGGAAGTACGGTCCCGTGATGCAGCGGTACTACGTTCAGTACCTGTCTGGTTTTGATGCTGTGGTGCTGAATGAACTGGTGCAGGTATGAACACATTTGCACACTCTGAATGCACACACAGCTCTGAAAATGTACACACACATTTACTCTTACACAGAATCTAAACCCAGAACAGAACGCAGAATGTTAAAAACGTATACAACTTTAGGAAAATTCTCATAGTTGCAAACTACAACAAAATACAGTTAATTATAGCTTTCATGTCAACATTGAAGTTTTGTAGACCTTACAGTTAAAACAGACTCTCAAGAGCTATTGTCATTTTCTATCGTTTTCAGTGATGTGCAGAATGTGGTCTTATTTTCCATTGATGGTTGAAATCTACGTAGATAACGCGTCACATTTTGGGCCTCTGGCTTTTAGAAGACACATTTTTCCACACTTTCTAACCAGTTTTCTATCCTATCTTCATCTGATAGAACCTGTCTGTGTGTCCAGAGGATGAGTCTATAATCATGTCTTCATTTGTCAACACTATGACCTCTCTCAGTGTCAAACAAGGTAAACCATTACTACTTCAAAACTTAAAGGGAGGGGGGGGGGGGTTGGGTTAACAGATCTCAAGTCAGGAACCGAAGTGTTAATGATAACCTTTGTGATTTGGAGGGAATTGTTGTGCTTCTGTGTTCCAGTGGAGGATGGAGAGGTGTTTGACTTCCGGGGCATGCGACTGGACTGGTTCAGACTGCAGGTGTGCTCACAAATCTAGTGCTTTTAATTCTTTAAAAACATTTATCCAAAGCTCTGTGTTACGTTGTTCCAGGGAAATGTTGCTTTCAGGATGACTGAACACAGTCAGTACTTTCCACTTAAAGGTGCCCTGCCACTCGCATTTCATTACTTGTCTGGAGTTCTGCCATGGACTCTGTAACATTTTTTTAATGGAAACAATGCCTTGGTTACCTTGTTTCAAGCCATTCTAGCGTGGTATAGAAAGCCTGCAGGAAGACTCTGCTCGATTTGTGCCAGTTCTCATTAATATTCAATGAGCTAAGCTGCTTGACTCTGATTGGCTAACAGCTAGCCAATGAGAGCCTGGCTATCAGCATCCTTTACCCAGCACAACTGGGCGAGCTCACGAATAGTATTGAGCTCAGGCAACACCCCCTCAGACTGACCAGCTTTTGTAATTGGCCTGATTTCTCCGCTTATTTCTTTTCAGTGGCTAGAGCTGACAGAGGAGGTAGCAGTTCATTTTCACATTCACGACATAACACAAACACATATGGACCTAACATATATATTTTTTTAAATACAAGGAAAAATGGTTTTGTGTGGCAGGGCACCTTTTAAATGTTTTAAATGAATATTTTTGTGTTTTGTGGAATGGGGCGTAAATGGAAAGAACGGCACTGCTGATCAATGCAAACATGCATACCTCAATAATAAGACAACTTTTTTTCGCTCTCTGTAGGCCTACACCAGTGTCTCTAAAGCCAGTCTTGGTATAGCCGATCACAAGGAGCTCGGTAAAATGATGAACACCATCATCTTCCACACAAAGATGGTGGACTCTCTGGTGGAGATGCTGGTGGAGACGTCAGACCTGTCCATTTTCTGGTAAGATACACACACACACACACATACATATACATACATACATATATATATATATATATATATATATATACGAGAAATTTGTGTGTGAGGTATGTGTTTATCCCTCGTTTCATCTATCTGTGTGTGTGTGTGTGTGTAGCTTCTACAGCCGTGCGTTTGAAAAGATGTTCCAGCAGTGCCTGGAGCTTCCCTCCCAGAGCCGACACTCCATCTGCTTCCCTCTGCTCTGCACACACTTCATGTCCTGTACACATGAGCTTTGTCCTGAGGAGGTAAATACACACACAATCACATATGTATGTATGTATGTATATAAATAGATAGGCTGTCAGACACTCATATTCATCCAGATGTGAAACAAGTTGCTGTTCAATATTTGCTGTTAAATTATATATATTGTTTATAACAATAATGACTTTGCTGGTGTGTTTTTACTTTTCTGCCTCCACAGCGTCACCACATAGGGGATCGAAGCCTGTCGTTGTGTAACATGTTTCTGGATGAGATGGCCAAACAGGCCCGAAACCTAATCACTGACATCTGCACTGAACAATGTACACTCAGCGACCAGGTAGGAAAACACACACGCACACAAAGGCAACCAATTTAAAGGAATAGTTTAACATTTTGGGGAATGCACGTATTACCTTTTATTGCTGAGAGTTAGATTAGAAGATCTCTGTACACAGATATCTGTACAGCGTGTATAAGGCTGCAGCTGGTTAGCGTGGCTTAGTATAAAGACTGGAAAAGGGAGGTAACAGCCTGGAATCGTCCCATGGTTCAGAAATCAACCTTACAGCCTCTCTAAAGTTCATTCATTAACATGTTAGATCTCATTTGTTTAATCCGTACAAAGATTTTTTTATATAAACGACGGCTTTGTGCAGCTATTACATGTGCTGATTTTTGAGAGATAATCCAAAAGTGATGTCTGTCTGGCCAATAACAAGTCACATTTGGAAGCTGGTGCTATATAAATGTAGAAACAAACATGAAAGGTGTAAACAGCTTCTTCTTTTTTTACAACAGAACCAATGCCCTGATTAAGTCCTAAAAGTGTTCTTATGCTAACAAACTTTCTAATATCACAAGATGTGGTAGAGCAGCGAGAAACAACTGGCCATGTGCATAATATATTACATGCTGTCACGTTAATGTTGGGAGTCCTTTGTTGATGCGCGTCGTTAAAAGCTTCTTAAGTTGATCTCTATCAGTGCTTGTTTCACTTTTCAAAAGCTACTGTTCTAAGGACGTCAGCCAGGCTGTGAATAATCAGCCTCTCTCCATCTGTCTTTCCTGTCCTCAATCTCTTGTTTTATCCCTTTCTCTCTTTTTCTTTGCTCTCCCCACCGTCTGTTTACTCTTCTCCTACTTTTTCCAGCTGCTTCCTAAGCACTGTGCGAAAACCATCAGCCAGGCCGTGAACAAGAAGAGCAAGAAGGCGACGGGGAAGAAGGGCGAGCCGGAGAGAGAGAAACCAGGGGTGGAGAGCATGAGGAAGAATAGACTACTGGTCACCAAGTTAGTTGAATAGGCAGACTCAGTTTCCCTTCCCCTCTTTCTCTTTTTATCTCCTTCCCTTTCTGTTCTTTGTGTCTCTTTATGCTTTTGTTAAAGGTCCAGTGTGTAACGTGTTTAGTTGTTCATTATCAAAATCTGTGTTGCCCGTTCACAAACGTGTCCTTTTTCATGAATATTTACCACCACCACCATCAATTCCAAGTATTCCTATTGGCTTGAAATTTAACATTTGCATGAACTGAGGTAGACGCTCCATATTCATGCGCCATCTTGAAATATGTTAGCCGGTAAGGGACACACAGGACATACTGCTCTGCTTTTCACGTTTTCGCTGTCACATGATAAACTCACAGGTGCTGCTAATGCTGCTAATGGGTATCGTCGCTTCCCGGCCCCGGCAAGTTTGAAGAAGGAAACATGGAGGACCACACGTATTCAAAATCCTAATTCTAATTCTTCTTCTTTGCCCAGAAAAAGAAAAAAAAAGATATTGAAAAGAGCAAGAGACCGGCGTCATCAGAAAAAAGCGCGAAGGCTACCGTAGCTGTAATACGTACTTTGAACTGCGTGGTGCGAGAGAGCTGATATATGATGTCAACGCTATATGGGAGAAATACCCACACATTGGACCTTTTAATGACTAATTGCTATTGCGTCATGTATTAATAAGAGATGAATAGCCTTGTTTTCTATTGTTGGTTTGACTGAATCCACTTAACGCAATTAAACATCCATCTTTGTTCATGCAGTCGTAGTGATAGCACTGATATATAGCTGTTTATCCTCGTATTAGGGCTGCACGATATGAAGGAAATGTGTGATAACGTTGTTAAATATCACGATAATGATATTGTTTGCAATAAATAAACATATCAAAGTGCACTCAGTTCTGCATTTCTGCTGCTTTGAATTCTGCTAAAAGACAACACATTGCTTGTTGAATTTAAAACAAATGAAATGAAATGATTTCCAACGTTCTTTTATTGAACAAATTCAACATTGAATTGAACACAAAAGGCAGCACTAAAAAAAGTGACAGTTACTGTAAATTTGAAAGCAGGTTTTCTCCTGATATTTTCTGTCAACTAACACAAAAACTCTTTGAGTTTCTGTCGCGTTATGTACGCAGCCTTTCACTGGTTTCTGTTGAACTAGTGGAGGTTTTTACATCGCCGCTTGCATATACTGCCTCCATTTGTGGTATTTTTGTTACGTTGTACTTTATTTTTCAGTTTGTCTCTACTGTATTCCGTTGCTGTAAACACACAGATTATTAAGTTTCATCATATCTTATTGTCTTATCTCATTTTGACCTTGTTGTTTACTCCCCCCCCCCAGTCTGGATAAACTCCACACAGCGTTATCTGAGCTCTGCTTCTCCATCAACTACGTTCCCAACCTGGCGGTCTGGGAGCACACGTTCACACCGAGAGAGTACCTCACCTCGCACCTGGAGATCCGATTTACCAAGTAAGCATAAACAAACGCAGATCAATAAAGCTCTTTTTTCTTTTCTTTCTTTTTTTTTTTATTGATTTTCACAGGAAATGTTACTATAAACTAGGGCTGTCAATCGATTCAAAACTGTAATCTAATTAATTACATACTCTGTGATTAATCAATCGAAATTAATCGCATACATAATTAACGGTGCCTGAACCGATACTTTTTAAAAAGAAAAGAAAAAGAAGGGTACTAAACAACAGTCGGTGACATTAAAGAACGGCTTGTTTATTGCTAAGGCCATATGGTCAAAATTAAATGATTTAATAATAATGTATAACAATAACTTATTTCTCTAGTAAATTGCTGACAAAAAAACAACAACCACCAGATGGGAAAAGGACATTTACAATTACTTCAAATGCACCATGAGGCTGTAGTTTACCAGTTTCATTGAACGCACCGTCTGTGTTGTTTCTCCGACGGCAGCTGCAGATTGTTACATCCCGGTGTTGAATCCTCTACAATAAAACAGTCAAACTTTACACCGTTTAGCGTTAGCTGTCAGCATTTTAACCGTTTTTAATCCAGTTACTAGCTAGCGGTAGGCTAACGTTAGCTGCTGTCGAGTATAGTGTTAACTAGCGTCATGTGCAGCGGTGTTTGTGTTTCAGAGCATCAGAGAGAAGTGCAGACATATCAGTGGCACCAGATTTCGGTAGCCAGGGTTGGCAGGAAGAAGATTTTTACAAGTAAATGTTCCAGTTAATAATCCAGGCAGAACATTCTCATCTCCCTCCTTCATTTTACAGTCCAATGGTGCTAGAACGGTCAAACGTTAATATGGAATGGATTAATCTGCGGGGGGGGTTTTTTAACGCGTTATTTTTCCTCAGATTAATTAATCGAAATTAACACGTTATTTTGACAGCCCTACTATAAACATAAGAGCTTATTTTTTACATTTTCACCCCTACCTCAAGTCCCACACAGAGTTTGCAAGTATAACAGCAGAAATAATTTGTACACTTATGAAATTAGATGAATATGTAGGCCACACATTTGTAAATAAATAAAAGATAAATCCCCTCTCTTGTCGTTAAAGCACAGCAGCAATTGTACACCAACAAGGGATGTGAATCTGTGGCACTATAGATCAATTGAAATTATTAACCTTATACTTATCAATGCAATTACAATCCATTCAGATACATGACACACAGGTTGCCGAGCACTTCCATTTACCTTTTTTAAGGAAATGCAATACAAGACATTCAGCCTTCAATGAAGATAAAAAGCATACATTTCTAGATCATCATAATTACAGACAACCATCATTTAGCCGTGCAAAAGTCAGTAGGTGCTTTATGTTTATTATTTTATTTTATTTTCACTTGTTTTTTACATTTCAATGTTCTTTATACAGCACTTGAGTTGTTTTTGTACAGCACATTGATCAGCTTAAGCTGTTTAAATGTGCCCTAGAAGTAAACTTGACTTACTTACTTTAAACATCTTTTAAAGCAGATGAATTGAGCGTGTTGGATATAAGTGACTGGAAAGGAAATGAGACCCCAATAAGAGGAGACTGTTTAGTTTTTCTTAATGTTAAGAGGAGTGTAGAGACGCGAGTTGCATTTGCGTTGTTCTCAGTCATAGTGTGTCACTGGGCATTCAAACTAGGGCTGCACAATATATCGTTTTTTTATCATCGCAATATCAACTGGCGCAATAAACACATTATGCCTTTTATATTCAATATTTAATTTGTTTGATTAAAGAATGTTGGAAATGATTTCCTTTCATTTGTTTTAAAATTCAACAAGCAATTTGTTGTATTTGAGCAGAATACTGAAAGCAGCAGAACTGAGTACACTTTAATATCTGTTTTTTTTTTCCGCAAGTTATATCGTCATCGTGATATTCAACAATGATCGATATCTTATATTTTCCTCATATCGTGCAACCATAATTCAAATACAATGTATCCTCTGCAGGTTGTTAGTACTGGAGCTTGTGAGGTTTTAAATGTGCTTTTACTAAATTGACTTCCATCTTTTTTCTATATATATATATATATATAATTTTTTCAAAACCCCGACTGTCTTAACTCCCTCTGTCTCTAGGTCTATAGTGGGGATGACTATGTACAACCAGGCTACTCAGGAGATAGCCAAGCCCAGCGAGCTGCTGACCAGCGTCCGGGCCTACATGACGGTGCTTCAATCCATAGAGAACTACGTCACCATCGACATCACGCGGGTCTTTAACAACGTCCTGCTGCAGCAGACGCAGCACCTGGACAGCCACGGGGAACCCACCATCACCAGTCTCTACACAAACTGGTACGTTGGCTCGAGCCCTGTGTAGAGCTGTAACACTTCCAAATGTTGCTGTACAATTTTAATTTTATTTGACCTCTATTTAACCAGGTAGGCCGATTGAGAACAAATTCTCATTTGCAGCGGCGACCTGGCCAAGATAAAAGCATACACGTGCAAAACAACATAAAGATACACATTAAATAGGCGAAATATAAACATACAAAATACAATAAAGAATCTACCAGAAGATACAGAACTAAAATAGATCAGTAAACAGTTAGTGCTATGTAATGTCTAAGTAGTATGGCAGTCAAAAAACAATACAATAGTCCAGGTAAAAATACTATATACTATAATACTACTATACTATAGTGTAGTACAGAGTCTGTGTACAATTTGTGCAGATGGAATAGTGCAAAAGAGCATGAAACAAACATGACAAAATTGCAGGGGAGAATGTGCCACTATGCAATGGAGCATAAGAGACAATAAAGTGACAGTGTGTAATACTGCATGAATGGTGGAAGAGAGTTAACACGAGCAGTGATTGGACAAGAGCTCAGACAGCAGTACTTTAAAGTGCTCATATTATGCTCATTTTCAGGTTCATAATTGTATTTAGAGGTTGTACCAGAATAGGTTTACATGGTCTAACTTTCAAAAAAAACCATATTTTTGTTGTACTGCACATTGCTGCAGCTCCTCTTTTCACCCTGTGTGTTGAGCTCTCTGTTTTAGCTACAGAGTGAGACCTCTCACTTCTGTTCCATCTTTGTTGGGAGTCGCACATGTGCAGTAGCTAGGTAAGGACTACTAGCCAGTCAGAAGCAGAGTATGAGGGCGTGCCACGCTAGCAGCTAGGCGAGCATTATAACGTGTGTTCCAAAGTGACCACGTTTGTCTCTGAAGTAAAGGCTGGACTACAATAGAGCTGTTTGGAGCAGTTTGTGAACAGTGTTTTCTGTTGGAGATGGTAAGTCCCTTTGGGGTGAATTTTTTTTTTTTTTTTTTACTTTGTAAACCTATAACGTGCACAAAACGATATATAACACAATAAAGCAAAGGGAAAATGCCAAAAAGCATAATATGAGCACTTTAAAGGCAGCGAGTGGGATAAGTGTTTCCAGTTTTTAAGGTTTTTTGTAATTCATTCCAGTTGTTGGCAGCTGAAAACTGTCGCAGAAATAATTATTAGTAATATAATTGTCTCTTTCAGTCAATTTAAAATAGTTTTATATATATAACATATTTGTTACTTTTTCAAACAAAAGTTTTAAATGAATCCCAGGATACATCTGTTGGTTCTATCACTGTTATGTGACCCAGATAATGTAACGTTTTGCCCAACGAGGCGTTTTATGAAGCGGCCAAAAACAGTCACTATTGGTAAAACTACAGGGCAAAATAGTCATCACTGCTTCTTTACTTACGTTTTTTTTTAAATGTATTCCCCCTGGTCATTTTTGGTTGCATGTATAGGGACAACTATAGTAATAGTATAAAAATTAGGGCTGTCAAACGATACATTTTTTCTTAATCGCGATTAATCGCTGAATTTCTATAGTTAATCGCGATCAATCGCATGTCTTGTCACTTGATTAAAATTCTATTATTTTGCATTTCAGAACCGTTTTTAAGTACATATTAACAGTGTATCTTGATTGGGAATCAAGTGAATGCAAAGAAAGTTACTTTATGAACTTGATTTTAAGATTTGTAATTATTTATTTACTGCAAACTGTGAATCTGTCATTATTGCACAGTTCCTCCAAGTACCTCACTAAAAAACTAAAACTCCCTGTCCTTACCAGAGTCAATATAGTGTTTAGTAACTCCTAAATAATGTTGATTACTCACTGACGTCCAGTGATCACCGGTTAATCAGACAGCGTTTGCAGCACCTTGCAGCAGTTCCACTGTGGCTGCTTTCTCTGCGTCATACAGGCTGTGTGTGTGTGGGGGGGGCTGCTGTCCCCTCGACGGCAATGAGACGGGTCAGAACACGCCAACCGTAGTACGTCTTTAAGACCCGAGTCCTCTACGATGCTGACAGGTCTGCAGTTAGTTGCCACCCGTTTCGCAAGAGCTGTAGTCATTTTTGGGGATTTGGTTTCATCCACAGGTCGGCAAGTAGCACTCTAGCATGCTAGCGGGTAGCATCACGTTAACTTCCTACTATGCTTAGCTCGTAGGTGGTAGCTCAAGCTTGACGTGCTTCGGTGATATTTTAATTCGGCTTTACACAACGTGCATATGGTTTTGACTTGTCTACTGAGCCCTCCGGGAGTTTTGGAAAATAAAAAGCTCCATTCAGAGTTATTGCTGCTGTCTCTCTCCATCATGCCTGCAGCCTGCAGCAGCAGGATGTGATACGAGGAAGTGGCAGCTTGATGATAAGTAACGGTGCTGCAAAGGGTCAAAATAGTAGCCTGTTAGGCACGACGCAACGCCGAGTGAAGTGTAAAATAAATGAATAAATGCCGGCATCGCGTCGGCCCTTAATCACATCGCGATTAACGCGTTAACGCTGACAGCCCTAATAAAAATGTATAGTCCTCTGAAGAAAAGGCTCAACAGTTTGACCAATAATCACTTAATAATTATAATTACTATAATAATAATTGATAATTACAATTTTACATATCTAAACAAAATCAATATTTCCCATCAAAAGTCATAGCCCTTAGGACCTAAGCTAATGTCAGCAATTAATTGTGGTTAAACAAAGACACCATGCTTATGTTAAAATATTATGATTAGACAATTATGTAATTATTTATTATTACTGTGCCCTGTGTGTTTGAGAATAAGCAGCAAAAGTATCTTTTATAAACATTATCATCGGAATGATGAAATATCACAGTTAAGAGGAATGGATAAAGTAAGTGCCCTTTCATAAAAATATACATGGAATTATGCATTGTGTTTGTACAGGCTGCACCAGTATAGTATATAATCTGATGCTCAAACAATAATTCCGTGGAGTCTGTGTCTACAGATTCCAGTTGTTAGAAACTATATTCATCACAACTAATAAAACAAATTCCTCTCATTTTTAGTGCTCTACAGAAGGAGATAATTTTTTTTTATTTGACAGCACGAACAGCTAACTACCAGACTTTGACTATTTGGGCACAGAAACTTTAAGAATTGTGTTTTTGCGTTTGCCGTTAAAGTTCATGACCCTTTGTTTTTTGGACATTGTTTTCTGTGTGATTTGGGGGGGAAAGTTCAGGAGAATAAGTTACAGGGCTTACACCTTTCAGTATCACCATATTTAAAAACAAACAAACAGACTCCCTGGGGCACCTGGATCGCTCACCTGGTAGAGCGTGCCCCATGTACAAAGGCTCAGTCCTTGTCGCAGCGGCCGCAGGTTCGACTCTGACCTGCGGCCCTTTGCTGCATGTCATTTCTTCTCTCTCTCTCTCCCCCTCCCCTTTCACGTCTTCAGCTGTCCTATATAATAAAGGCCTAACAAATACCCCCCCAAAAAAAGGCTCTATGGTCCCATACATATGGCGTTTTATTTTCAGTTTGTCTCTCCTGTATTCTTTTGCTGTAAACACACAGATTATAAAAAAGTTTCATCATATCTTATTATCTCATTTATTATCTTATTTTGACCTTGTTGTTTACTCCCCCCGGAGCACCTGAAAAATGAAAGCATATCTGTGCAAACAGACTTTGACAGAGGCCGAACAGAAGACAGCAAAAATGGTTATAAAAAGTTCGAAAAACTTGTAACCCTGTGCCGCATTATCCAAGTGTCTTGCATTTCGCTAAACAAAGCACTTTCTGGATTGTGCACAACAAATTCCTTCACTTCGTTTGGATTTCCATGAGCCCACGATTTGATACAAGATACTTTTCAAGATTTTCAGATCGTTTTGATAGCGTTTCTTACTTCTTTCGTTCGGCCTCATTCGAAGGCTGTTTGCACTGATATGCAACATTCGATAGAAAACATTTTCTGGGACCATAGAGAGCCTAGGGAGGTGAGTACTTTATGCAATTGATATTGTTTTTGGATGAACTATTCCTTTAAGCAGCCATGTACTGAGATTAGTGTTCTGGTGATGGGATTTTGCTGGGTGTGGCTCAGTGGTAGAGCGGTCGCCTGCCAATCGGAAGGTTGGTGGTTCGATCCCTGGCCCTACAGTCCCATGTCGAAGTGTCCTTGGGCAAGACACTTAACCCCGAGTTGCCTCGGAGTGTAAATGTGTGTGAGTGTTTATCTGATCTGATGAGCAGGTGGCACCTTGTACGGCAGCCTCAGCGTGTGAATGGTTCCTGTACTATGTATGCTTTGAGAAGTCGTTAAGACTAGAAAAGCGCCTTATAAATACAGTCCATTTACAGATGGATTCAAATCCCATTAAGCAACATAATTGTGGATTTGGGGTCGTAAAATTCAGAAAAGGTGACGTTCCTAATGTGTGTGCAGGTATCTGGAGACGTTGCTCCGTCAGGTCAGCAACGGACACATCGCCTACTTCCCCGCCATGAAGGCCTTCGTCAACCTGCCCACAGAAAACGAACTGACTTTCAACGCTGAGGAATACTCTGACATCTCTGGTACAAACCTGCACACAAACTGTCCTATGTGTCCACTTAATAATGCTGGTGACAGTTTTTTGGATTCTCTGCTTAAAAAAAAGAATCTGTCGTGTTTTTAGTCTCTTTTTGTTTAAATTATTTGTGTGTTTTCACAGAGATGCGTTCACTGTCTGAGCTGTTGGGGCCGTACGGTATGAAGTTCCTCAGTGAGAGTCTGATGTGGCACATCTCATCACAGGTCGCTGAGCTGAAGGTATATATATATATATATATATATATATCACAGACATATACAAAATAAAACTAGACACAGGAACTGCTTTCTAGACTTTGGTGATGGTGAAAATTAGGAATTTTGTGTTAGGGTTAAATGCCGATAACTGCTGAGCTATTCATCAATATGTGTGCCATTGATGAGCTACAGTGCAATGCAATTAGAACGCATTATAACTGAATAAATAATCAACAAATGAGAGCTCTAAAATGATGAATAACGGCCTAAACACTAAGCTGAAAACCTACAGGGGGAAAAAAAAAAGAATAGAAAGACAAAGGATAATCCTACTGTATAAACGTGAAGTCATGAATATATTTTTTAATTCAGTGCTAACTGTTTCGTGTTTGCCTCCATCTAGAAACTGGTGGTAGAAAACATGGAGGTGTTGACCCAGATGAGAACCAGCTTTGACAAACCAGAGCACATGGCGGCCCTCTTCAAGAAACTCACCTGTAAAAAGACACACACACACACACACACACACACACACACACACACGTGTGCGCGCACGACTGCTATGTTATGATATACTCCTAACTTGATGCCAAATATCTTTTGAATGCCTGGTACGGAGATCTTGTGTGTTTGACAGCTAGTGTTAACTTGGCTGGCGGCCTGCTGTGCTGACTTGTTTCATGTCTGTGTAAAGCCTTTCAGTGTTGATTTGAGAAACCATGTGTGTATTTTCTTGTATTGTTAAAGCAACACCATGTCAATTTTCAATAATGTAATGTAATGGACAATTCCGCTTCCAACCTGTAGGGGGACCGAAGCGGGAAAAGTTGCATAGTGTTGCTTTAAAGGTCCCATGACATGCTGCTCTTTGGATGCTTTTATATAGGCCTTAGTGGTCCCCTAATACTGTATCTGAAGTCTCTTTTATATAGGCCTTAGTGGTCCCCTAATACTGTATCTGAAGTCTCTTTTATATAGGCCTTAGTGGTCCCCTAATACTGTATCTGAAGTCTCTTTTATATAGGCCTTAGTGGTCCCCTAATACTGTATCTGAAGTCTCTTTTATATAGGCCTTAGTGGTCCCCCTAATACTGTATCTGAAGTCTCTTTTATATAGGCCTTAGTGGTCCCCTAATACTGTATCTGAAGTCTCTTTTATATAGGCCTTAGTGGTCCCCTAATACTGTATCTGAAGTCTCTTTTATATAGACCTTAGTGGTCCCCTAATACTGTATCTGAAGTCTCTTTTATATAGACCTTAGTGGTCCCTCTAATACTGTATCTGAAGTCTCTTTTATATAGGCCTTAGTGGTCCCCTAATACTGTATCTGAAGTCTCTTTTATATAGGCCTTAGTGGTCCCCTAATACTGTATCTGAAGTCTCTTTTATATAGACCTTAGTGGTCCCCCTAATACTGTATCTGAAGTCTCTTTTATATAGACCTTAGTGGTCCCCTAATACTGTATCTGAAGTCTCTTTTATATAGGCCTTAGTGGTCCCCTAATACTGTATCTGAAGTCTCTTTTATATAGGCCTTAGTGGTCCCCTAATACTGTATATGAAGTCTCTTTCCCGAAATTCAGCCTTGGTGCAGAATTACAGCCACTAGAGCCAGTCCCACAATGAGCTTTCCTTAGTATGTGCCATTTCTGTGTCTGTAGCTTTAAATGCTATAGAGAAGGAGAGAGGGGGGGCAAGGTGGAGGGTGGGGGTGTGGCCTTGACCAACTGCCACTTTGCTTGTTTGCAAGCCATGATGTCTCTCTCTTTTTCATGGACTGGCCAAATTCTCTGGGCGGGCAAAGCAGAGAAAGGGGAGGTAACCTTTCCCCTTATGACCTCATAAGGAGGAGATTCCAGATCGGCCCATCTGAGCTTTCATTTTCTCAAAGGCAGAGCAGGATACCCAGGGCTCGGTTTACACCTATCACCATTTCTAGCCACTGGGGGACCATAGGCAGGCTGGGGGAACTCATATTAATGTTAGTGAGAATGTGAAAGTGATAAGTAATAAGTGAAAATGTCATGCCATGGGACCTTTTTAAAGCTTTGTTAAAGGGGAATTATGCAGTTTTTTAGCTTAATTTACCTTAACTGAACAGTCATTGGAATGGTTATATGACACTTTCGAGTTGAATGGTGGTCGTCTCGCTCCCCCCTATCGCCTGTGAGCTGAAAAACCACCCTTGCAACTTTTGGCCGGCGAGTCGCCGGCCTCAGCATCAGGAAGTATCGTGTGATATCAGGTCTCGCGATGTAACTAATTGCTTCACGGCACTGCACACATACACCTATTCAGGAACCGGCTAACAAGGTAGCGATGGAGTTTGGCTGAGCCGGCAAAAAAGAAGCAGAAAGCTAGGAAAGCATTGTCGGAGGAACAGAGAAAGAGGAAACAGCAGACTGACCGAGCGAGGAGTCAGACACGAGTAAACATAGGAGCTGACAAATATCTGTTCCGAACGGAAAAGAAATGGCCAAAACTGCATAACGCCCCTTTAACACTTGCTGTAAACTCGTAATAATAGTGGCTAAGACAATACGGATGCAAGAAGTAGGCCAAACACAAAAAAAACTTAATTTGCTTGCAAATGATAGCAGCAAATTATATTTTCCTCAACTGGTGAACTACTGAATTACTATTGATTAGTGGGATATATACGTTTGTGTACTGATTTACTCACCAATTTGTCAGACTGACAATTGATGCTTGATTTACACGTTTTCTTTCTGTTTTTGTGTGTTTGTAGCTGTGGACAGTGTGTTGAAGAGAATGACCATCATTGGTGTCATCTTGTCCTTCCGCTCCCTGGCTCAGGAGGCTCTGAGAGATGTAAGACACGCACGCACGCCACGACACACACACGCGCACGCACGTGCACACACACACACACACACACACACACACACGCACATATTATTGTGCCAATCAGAAAAATAAAATTTGTTCTAATTTTTTTAACCTTTAGTTCGGACTGACTTCTTACAAATGAACCAAGAGGAATAAACATGAAGTCATACAGACTGACAGTTAACTCATTGATTGGGCAGTTTTGGTGATGTCATCCTGTATCATCAGTGTGTCATCAGGACCCACGAGGGGAAATCAAATTCTGATGACTGTCAGCAGGTCATGCAGCACTTTAATGCTTCTAATGTGTACTATGTTCTCTGGTGTCACAAAGAACTCATGAAGAAATAACTGTTTCTAAGCATGATCAGTTTATTAGACTGCAAATCGACCAAATGTTATGAATAATGAATAACGGCTAGACGCAGGATGAAAAAGAGGCGTCTTGTACGGGAATATTCTGGGAGGTATTACCGTGTGATCGCTATGTCAGACACTTTTTAACGGACTAAATGAGCCGCCAAAGTACACAGTGGTATACAAGTACAGCAGATAGTTTTAACTGCTTTTGACTGTCTGGTTGATCATCAAAAACTGCTATACAATAAAAAAAATGCTTATATATATTTGATTTTAAGATCGCATCTGCAACAATTCCCGATCAGTTGATGGATATTTTAGTAGTTTAGCTGTTGTAATCATACTAAAATCACGTATCTACTATTAGAATATACTGTTAGGTCCGTTTGCTTTCCCACCACACCAGAAGTGACCCTCCACTTAGACCCCTTTCCCACCCAAATTGGCGTGTCTGTGCATGTTTTTTTTTAAACACGGGAGAACCCACTAAAAATAGGAGAGACTCTCTCTCACACACACACACACACACACACACACACACACACAGAGAGAGAGTAAAGATTAGAAAACCGCATGGAGGCCAGTGAAAATGTTACGATGGTTACTTCTTTTTTATATCCTTTGCCTATTTAGTCTGTCTTCTAAACTCGGTACTGACTAATTTGGAGCGATGTCTGAGCGCTGCTTGCACAGAGACGGACGGACAAGAAAATTAGCGTGTCCATGCGGGCGTCATGGTTCCAACACTGCTGATCGGAGCTGGAGCCGATTGATACCCGTGACTACTGCAGAGTCATTTTGTCCTGGGAAGGAATGCTGATTGTAACCTTTCCCACTGAAGACAAAAGCCAGACGTTAGTAGGTGTTAGTGGGTTTTTGACCGGTGGGAAAGGGGTATTAGAAAGACCCTCCTTTTCAAAAGGTATTTTTTTGGTTTGCCCCAGCTGTCAATCGAGACAGCTTTCACATTAGCCCAAACAGACCACACTAGGGTTGATTTTAACTGAACCAAGCATATTTTTTGCATACTTTTTGCATCACTTTCTTACCCGACTGTCTCTGTCTCGCTCTCTCCAGGTGTTATCCTGTCATATTCCTTTCCTGGTCAGTTCAGTGGAGGATTTCAAGGACCACATTCCCAGAGAGACGGACATGAAGGTGAAACACACTTCCTGACACCTAAAAATAAAATAACCTCTTAACCTGATGTCAGTGTTAACTTACAGTATGTTGTCCCTCCTCATGTGTATGCATGAATCTTGGTCTGATTCCAGGTGGCCATGAATGTCTACGAGCTGTCATCAGCAGCAGGTTTACCCTGTGAGATTGACCCGGCCCTGGTGGTGGCTCTGTCCTCACAGAAAAGTGGTGAGACACAAACGCACGCATGCAAACTGAATCCAGCTTCCACAGATTGTGTGTGTGTGTGTGTGTGTGTGTCTTTGTCTGTGTGTGTCTGTCTGTGTGTATGTGTGTCTCTCTGTGTGTGTGTGTGTGTGTCTGTGTGTGTGTGTGTGTGTGTGTGTGTGTGGCCCCTTCATTGTTTGTTTGTTTATTAAAAGGATCCCCATTAGCTGATGCCATAGCAGTCAGCTACTCTTCCTGGGGTCCACACTAACACACAATACATACACATTACATCACAGCCAACCCATTACAAGAATATAGACTTATCAGACATGCACATTATTCGGACGGCAGTAATATGTCTCAATTAGCGAACTGGGCACGACGGCAATCTTACCGGGTCGGACCTCGTAACATTTCCGTCACTTCCAACGCGGCTCAAGTCTGAATTGAATGCCGTCAGATTAACGTAAAGGCTGCAGAGGCACAAGTTACAACATTCAGAGAGGAAGATTTAATGCACGTCTTGTACCGCCTGTACACATTTATCTCAATTATCATCTCTTATACACAAAATGATTTTGATAAAATGGGAAACCCTGTGAAAGAGCCAATTGTTGAGGCATTGAGGAGATCAATCTTCCAATGTTCATACGCGACAACTGCGTGGGTGAATAAATAAATATCCAGCTTTACTTACAGCATGTCAGCGAAACGCAAGTCTCAACTTAACGTCCTGTCATTCAATGCTTGCTTACTGTCAGGATTATTTTTTTTAATTTACCGCTGTTCTCGCTATCTCCCCTCTCTGCCCGTTCTGTAAATGTGCTGTCTTGTCTGAATAAAGCCGCAGGGAACATTAAAGTCACCTAATGTCTGAAAGACAAAAAGCCATCACTTAAACAGATCGATGACGTCGGTAATGTCTAAAATAAAGAGAGCTTGTGTCTGTGCAGAGAACATCAGCCCAGAGGAGGAGTATAAGATCGCCTGTCTGCTCATGGTGTTTGTGGCGGTTTCCTTGCCAACGCTGGCCAGCAACGTGATGTCACAGTACAGCCCCGCCATAGAAGGTAGGACGCCACTTGTATTGTTTCTGGTATTCACTGATTCTCTTTTTCAGAACAAAAATTGTAGTACACGGTTGAACTACAGTGTGTTTGTGCTACCAAAGTTAGTTTAATTGTTTTTTTTTCTTCCCCCATTTCCCACTTATTTTAACCGGTATAACGTTTTTTTTTTTTTTTTTTTTTTGTTTCTTAAATAATGAAAATATCAAGCCATAATTTTTGGCATAGAACGAGTTCTGAGCCTGAAAGCAGTGCAGGAGAAAATACTACACATTGTAGGAAACCTAATTTACTGCATCAATGGCAAGAGCCTGTTTTGCATGCAAATAAGACCAACCTTGTGCCCTCAGATTGATTCATTGTTGTGCACCTTATTTTTTTTTTTTTTTTTAGCCTTATCATCTTCAATACGTATTCTATTCGTATTTGTTGCATGTATTTTAGAAAAACGAGTTATTCAGTTACATAAACCTGATATTAGGGGCAATAGAGACACACTGTTGTAGTTAAATGAGGCTTTTGATACGGTATCAAAGAGATGCGTCACTCAAGGAGGAATTATCAAGACATTGCCTCTTAACAACCTTGAAATGAGAGGTGCCATTGTTAATAAGGGTCATTTGAAAGGGATAATGAGTTGTAATCGGCTCCACCATTGTTGGTATGCAGACTGCATATTGGCCAGCAATTGTTTTTCCGACAGCACATCGAGAAACGCCTCACCAACCCTTTTTGTGGACCTACAATTACATGCTTTATATTCACATACTCGTAATGCATCTCACATACACACATAATGGCACGAAATACAAAAAAATAAATCCATAATTTTCCCCACAGTGCTGGTAGTTCCAGGTTTTGTATTCTGGAGAATCTCTCTGCTGTGGAAGCGGAAATTAAACCGGAGTTGATTTTGAAATACAGATGATGTCTTCTTGTTCTCTCACTAACAGTGTGTGTTTGCTGCCCCCTACAGGCCACTGTAACAACATCCACTGCCTGGCCAAAGCCATCAACCAGATCGCTGCTGCTCTCTTCACCATCCACAAGGGGAGCATAGAGGACCGCCTGAAAGAGTTCCTGGCTGTAAGATGAAAAAGATTTCCGTTTTTAACATTTTGTCACTAAAATATGTTATTTTTACATCCTACTCCCCTCATACATCCACAGGACATAAGGCTGTCACGTTAAGCTGCTAGCTGAAATTTAACAGTAAAAATGTTAAAGGAGCACGCCGACTTATTGGGACTTTGTCTTATTCCCCGTATCCCCCAGAGTTAGATAAGTCCATACATACCCTTCTCATCTCCGTGCGCGTTGTAACTCTGTCTGACGCACCCACTGCTATCCTAGCTTAGCACAGATCCTGGAGGTAACCGGCTCCAACTAGCCTACTGCTCCCAATAAGTGACAAAATAACGCCAACATGTTCCTATTTACATGTTGTGATTTGTAGAGTCACAGCGTGTACAGATAACAAGGTCACATGAGACACAGCCATCTTCTAACCGTATATAAACTGGGAACTATATTCTCAGAAAGGCGAAGCACTGCTACTTCTGCTACTTGGGCGGAGTGATTTGCTCGCAGCTCCTGAGAAGCCCGTGGTGAGGAGCAGAGAGTTCGCCTGGAGTTCGCTCAGAGTTGGAGTAATAATCATTCCGCCCAAGGTACCAGGGGCCTGAATCTGTGGCAGATGAGTTTTAAAATCCACCAGCCACACAGGACTTTTTCAGCCAGTTTTTGTTTTGCCTTATAAAGGTGACATACAGGAAATGCACGAGCATCGTTCTTGAACTTGTTAAGAATAGACATTTCAGTGCTGTCAACTTATTATGAAATCAATATAATCAGTTACTCTTTTTATGTGCCGCCACCGTATTGAGCTCAAATCCAAGGAAATGGTGGACTTGGTTGAAATGTGACAGAACAATAGTGACAAAAAAACAACTAATGGAATCCTTTAATTCTCATTGGCTACCCGCCAACGTGCCAGATAGATGGCAACATTCACCCGCACTTGTCGCGTGGTCGGGTGTTAATTTCAGGCCCTGCATGGGACACATGGATCAGAGGACACGAAGGCGTTCATTTGAAAAACAAACAAAAAATAAAACGCAGCAAAAAAAAACCAAAAGCCAGGATGTTGCAGAGGCACTGCTTCTCCATTCATTTTGTAATCTTGTCACATCCTCTTTAATGCATTTACGTAAAGGTAATTAATGGAAACACGCACTGATTAACATTTTATTTTGCTGAAATTGTAGAAATTCACCTCAAACTTATATGGAGAAGCAATATTTTCTCTATGAAAATCGATCTCTCTAACATGTCTGTCTGTGTGCGTAGCTGGCCTCATCCAGCCTGTTGAAGATCGGCCAGGAAACGGACAAGATGACGACGCGTAACAGAGAATCTGTCTACCTCCTGCTGGACATGGTGAGAGAGAAGGACTGAGGGGGCTTTCACGCCTGGAGTTTGGTTCATTTGGTTCGAAGCGAGGGAGAAATTATACATTATCACTTACTCAGGTCCAGTTTGTTTTCACCCTGGCTTTTTACCCACGTGGGAAAACGTGACGAACAACAGTTTATGCAGCAATTAAATGATTGTAATGTGTAGATTAATGTTTGCTGGCGTCACAAAGAGCTCACCAGGATATAACTGATTATGAGCATTATTAGATTGCAAATCACTCGCATGTTATGAACAATGTCACAAATGGGTAGATGCAAGATGAAAACGAGGCGATGTATTGCTGTTGATTTGCTACGTTTGCTTTCCCACCACAAACAAACCCCACCAGAGTCTGCTTAGAAACAGACCAAGCCCCTACCTTTCAGGTGGTGTCAGTCCGGTTGTTTGGTCTGCACCAGGGTTCGACTAGTCTGTATCCACGACGTTCCGCTTCCGGGATTGCTCCGTTGCCGCCGGAAATTCCGCCGGATTTCACTCTTTTCAGACGGATGTCCGGTACTTTCCACTTTCTTTGTGTTGGCGTTCTAAACTCCGGTGGATTTCTGAGGACTATGGTTAACTGCTCCTCAGATCTCTGCAGGGTAAATCCAGACAGCTAGCTAGACTATCTGTCCAATCTGAGTTTTCTGTTGCACGACTAAAACAACTTTTGAACGTACACATTTTCCACCAAAACAAGTTCCTTCTTGAGGCTGTTTTGCAGCGGCACCGCCCATGACGATTGTGATTGGCTTAAAGAAATGCCAATAAACCAGAGCACTTTTTCCTCCCATCCCGGAATGCTGTGTGGACAATCCAGACCTTCCTCCGCAGCGCTGTGGAGGAAGGTCTGGCAATGTGAGACTAGGGTTCGACTCACCGCTTTAACTCCAGCCCAAACGAACCACAATAACCAGGGAAAAAGCACCACGGCTCATTTACACTGAACCAAACAAGTTATTCTGCTACTGATACATCAGGAGTGAGATTATGAGAATAACAGTATTAATATTTCTATTATCTAACCGTCTGTCTGTGTTGTCTGTTGTGTTTCAGATTGTGCAGGAGTCTCCCTTCCTGACCATGGACCTGCTGGAGTCCTGTTTCCCCTACGTGCTGCTGCGAAACGCCTACCACGCCGTCTATAAACAGAGCATCAGTGCTAACGCATAGACACACTCTAAACACACAGCGAAGGCCTACCACGCTGTCTACCATCAGAGCGTCAGCCGCTCGTACATAGACGCACACACAGCGACAAATACACACTAACGGCATACACTAAAAACAAACTAAACACACTAAACTATGCCTACAATGCCTCAACGTACTATTCGGACAAAAAAAAGCATCCAGTGTGTTACGTGTACACCAAAAATGTTGACACACGTAACATGCTACATCCATAGTGTTTAAACAAGTTCACTCTAAATACAAATCAAATACACTAAACGCCAAAAGAACATAACACAAAACACCCACAATTCAGTGCAAAAAGGCGGCAAAAAACCCCACTGAAATTAAATATGAACAGAAACCAAAACACACACACACTAGCTGGATGAAGTTGGGGGATCAGTCTCTTTATTTTTAATCATTGTACTTTTTCATGATGTTGCCAGGGACCATAACCATAGCAACACGTAATATACCATATGTTTGGTTGGTATAAAAGAACAAAAATATAAATATATAGTATATATATATAGTTGACACTAAAATATTATTATTTTTATTTTATTTTTTTTTTGTGGAAAGATTTGAGATTTTTAGTGGCCAGCTGACAACTTCTATGTGGTGATGGATTTGGATGCTTACTTTAGCAATGCAAATGATGCTGATGTGATGTTCTTTTTTTTTTTTTTTTGCTTTATGAGGAGATGGGTTAGGGTTCCTGTGTTGATACTGAAAGACATGTTGCTTGTTAATGTAAGTTTACACTTATATACACACACTGACAGACATCCTGAGCAGATATAAAACAACATACACACTAATCTTTCAACATTTCATAGTGAACACACACAAACGCATACACACTTGTATAACATGGTGATGTTTTTTTCCTCTTTTTTTTTCTTTCTCCAAGCTAGTCGTAACATGAACTTTTTGTGGGTAAAGATATAATATCTGTATTCTACTTTGATGTGAACTGAACTCGTCCGTTTTTAATGTTTGTTTTGTTATTTTTATGATGACGACAATGATGACGATTTGCCAAATGTGTTGACACTAAAAGTTGTGTATCAGGGCTTGCAAGTGGTGGAGTGTTTGGGTATTAATGGGTGAAATGCCATTTTAAGTGGACGTTTTGGACGATAGAATTCTGGAAACAATCCGCCTGACTCGGCGGCAGCTCTGTTAACAGAAGGGGTTACACAACAACTTTTACAGTGGGAATAAACTTTAAAAAATGTACTGCAGTAATACTACGGTATAGGCATGGAGCAGGCGTCCCATCCTGCAGCCAGAAACCTGCAAATATTCCTCACAGCTGTTGTTAGTCAACTTTCTCTGATTAGGTAAAGGTGCAGTAGGTGCTACTCTTTTTCTCCAATGGTGTAAAGTAGAAATGAAAAGGCCAGTGCAAAATATAATGTATGTGATCTCTTGCAAAAATCATTTACTGCAACTTCTGTCTTCTGAAAAGAGGACTACACTTTTCATCTTTATTGAGGGACATTTAGCTTTTCTGTGTCAAATTTTTACAGTTGCAGTCTTGTAGTGCTGGTCACCAACAGGCCCTACTGAAGCAGCTGGGGGAATAGTGCCTTGCTCAAAGGCACCTTGACAGCAGCTGTCAGAGGGTCCACCATCTTACACGCCGTGGTTTGATAAATGTCTTCGTACTTAACTTTAATAGGAGCAATTAAAGTCAAATTTAACCAACTCCACAGAGAAACAAGTAAATCCCAATTGATCTCAGACCTGTGAAAGTCTACAAAAACCTGGAGCTGCAATAAGACAAAAAAATAAATGTATATATCTACACTCTTGGTGATGTTTCACTGGATTTGTAAACCGTGGTCGATGAGGCATCCTTAAATGATCTTTCCATATGAGCGGTTTCATTTTCCCAATGGTTGTACGGGACCTTTTAGGACAGACGGACGACTTTTACAAAGTGCAGTCTGCTTTTCTTTTCTTTTTTTTCTCAATCCAGGCATAGAAAGGGCTCCATATTGAGACACACACCATGCCCCCTTTATGCCAGCCCTCTTCTAATGTATTACTAAAACACCAGGGCTCTGTCTGAAAGTTCGTACTGCATACTATTCAGGACTGTGCTCTTACCTAGGACTGTTAAAATCTAAAAGCAGCATTTACAGTATAAAGCAGTAATACACTCAAATCTAGTAAATGACGTGTGTGCACTTTACAGTAGATTACATGTCTTAGTTCTACTGTGTTTTTAGTCGGTAGTATGCATTACAACCATGTAAGGACAGATCCATGGACTCATTCTGCTATTTGATATGGAATGATTGCTGTTTTCTTTCTAACCTTTTTTTTGTGTGTCTGATTCCACCGTGTAACTTAAATGACATGAATAAAATAAACTTTAGGGCTGTGTCAGACCTGAGCTGTGAGTGTGTGACGTTGGTTGGTGCATATGGCCTCGGCTTTGATGCGGTGAAGTGAAAACCTGTAAGTGGCAACACTTTCTGGATTGACCAGTTTTGATAATTGCCGCCATAAAGGGATATTTTAAGTCTAACCCTGTTTGATCTTGTATATCAATAGACTGCTAAAGTAAACGGAATTATTGCAAAACAAATATATAATCAGTAAATTGTATACTATGAATATAAAGGGTTGGTTTTGTAATTGAATTAATGTTTGAAAACTCCCTTAATTAATGAAAGCCAATTATTAGAGAATAAATAGTGACTGTACCAGTTTCCAATATCAAACATCTTTTCCTCCTTTAAGAAACTGGGCCCAAAACCTCTGCATTACTTAAACACCTGGTATAGTTATATGCTGTTATTTCATTATTCTTATTTATTTTTAGATTTTACACAAAATGATTAGTTCCCATTACATGGTTTAACTAAATTTGTCCTGTCTGAGAGAATTACAAAAAACACCGACCTACATAAGCCACCAGGGGGCACACCAAGATAACTAATACTTGAAAGACAGAGCAGTTGTGTAAACAAAGACATTACAGTAGCCTACATTCTATATTTTACAATGTATTATGTATAAAAATCAATGCTGACATTTTATTGCTGTTATTGTGACAAACAAGGATACATACTGCATATACAGATTAACAGAAAAAAGATGAAACAAACCATATTTTCCATATATGAACCATAATTGAGTCCACAAAAATACATTGCAGTAATCTGATTTATTACCCGAAATTCAGTTTATTTAAAAAGGAGTCGAAACCTGTGCTGGGCAACTGTAAACTGATATCTCACTCACTTTGCATATAACATCTGTAAAAGTAGTAGAGCAGCTTGTTAAGACAAATGGCAAATTCCAAATTGTTGGAAAAAGTAAGAACACCTTTATAATCAAATACATTCCAACAAACCTTTTCCACTGCAGACGTTTTGACTGAAAGAGCATGTTTTTGCGAACAGGTTTGACTAATGTAAAGTATTTTATTGTGTAACCCTTCAGTTGAAGGTTAAGAGGAAGTTACAGTAAACATAGAGCTTTTATTGTGACGGGAAAAAACGTGGATAAAGTGTTGTATTTTCTTTCTTGTATTTGTTGTATCTTTCTTACTTGACAACTGCCTATCTCTGTAGCTAGTAAACTTACGATAGGCCTCAATGGAGAAAACATCACACTAATGTAACTGAGGGTTTCTTATATTGTCTATTCTAGACTCAGGTTTGGCTGTAAAATAAAGACACGGGCTTCCAATGCTGGAACCAAGACAGCACTGCACGTTTCACTTTTTCAACCCCAACACAGTCAACTGTCAGAAAAATAATTAGCATAATAATAAACTCACACTTTATGGTGACAAAGAAGTCGCAATAACATTATCTACTGTGAATTAGCTAGCTATCTTAGGTGTAGTTAGCTCTTGCTAGGTTAGCTATCTTGGCTACACTATAGTAGCTAACAGACCAAAATTTAACCAGATTCCTTCCTTTGAAATCTTTTTTCAGTGTGTAACGTTACATTTTTAAATGAGAACATTTATGACGCCAATGTCTGTTGGTTCACAGCATTAGAACAAGTTACTCCAAGGTTTTCGAGTTTCCCTCCAAAAATGTTGAGATGTCAACTGTTTGAGGTTGTGATGGCAGTGAACTGTTAACAGTGTGCTGCTTTTTTAAATGGGGAACCATACTTCTATTTATGAACTAAAACGGGGCAAACAAATGTAAGTTTAATTTTTAATCAGTGTGATTCTCAGGGGTTAGACAATGGTAGAGTAACATTAGTTGATAGTTTGTGTGGAGTCATGTTGAGGTGAATGTGCTAAATGAACAGTTTCCAGGCTAGTTCGTTAAGAGTGAAGCTGATTTAACTCGTTCCTTTACCTACTTAATTAAATGTTAACTGCTGTCTCTCAATAAACTCTCCCACTGTCGATGTCTTGTGTCGTAGGTGTTACACTTGAGATGAAGGCCAGAGTCTGCCCGTTGGTTTGTGCAGAATATAAAAGATAAAATGGCCTTCTCTTTTGTGCTGAGATTTCTGTCCTGGATCAGTCGTCCTGAGGGTTGGCTTCCTCCTCCTCCTCAGGTACGGCACTTTTCATCTTACCTACACACACACACACACACACACACACACACACACACACAAACACATATACAGATGTGACTAAAAAATTAAAGATGCAGTAGGTAAGCCTTATAAAACTAACTTTCTGTCATATTTGCTGAAACTGACCCTATGTTTGAGTAGAACTACATGAAGCAGGTCATTTAAAAAAAAAAAATCTGGCTCCTCTGGCACCACCTACAGCCTGCAGTGCGATTTAGAAAAATCTTGAACCTTGTTCAGATGCTCCAATCAGGGCCAGGGGGGGTGTCTAACTGCGTGTCAATCACTGCTCAGGCACACGCATTTCATAGCGTCCTCCCCTCCCCCACGCACGAGCTGTAGATAGGTTTCCTCCATAGACAGTATATAAACTGGACCAACAGATCCCGTTGCTCTGGACGGAGACCAGTGAAGGATATTAGAAGCACTTTTCTGGTGAGCGCTGAGCGTTACTGCGCAGCCTCCAACTGAGAGAGACAACGTAAATGTGACGTGAGCAACCTGTCTGAAAGTTGTAAGTCTTCTGGTAGCTGTGCCAAGAGAAATCTCAGTCATTCCTAATCTTGCAGAGAAGGAGAGCGTAGGTATATGTAAGGAGATAACATAGGCACAGGCTCATTATTGCTAACTAAAATGCTAGTTAACATTAGTAATTAAACTTAAACAGCTAATGTAAGTCGAAACTGCCTGCGAGCTTCACCTGTACTATACGGTAATTCCTCTACTATGAGACAGAAAGTCCCGTGGTTATGACACAATCGTTAGCCTATTTTTACAAAAACGTCTGCTACGGAGCCATAACGTGAGGTACAAGGTAATGGAGCCTTTTATACATTGTCGTGTTTCTTTAGAAATAAACAATGGACAAATAGAGTCTTTAAACGCTTCAGATGTAAAGTTATTTGCTGTCAAAGTGACGTCAAAATGAATGGCGGTCAATGGAATGCTAACGGGGGGGTGAGTGCTTGTTAGCATCAAAATGGCGCCATAGGATCTACGGGTTGTGAGGAGAAGCTAACCCCCTTGGTTTCCTCCCCTTCCCCCCTCTCCACACGCGCTCTATCATGCACAGCTCTCCCTTGTGGGGGGAGGGGCTTAGGAGACCGTTTGGGCTTTAGCAGAAAGGGGGGAGGGACTGAGAAGTTGTCGATGTTCAAATTTTTTGGCTAAGTCCTGGATCTTCACAATCCTACCTACAGCACCTTTAATGATTACAAGACACTACCTACAGAGGCAAGAGCAAACTAAAGGAAAGCAAGCCAATAGCATTTAATCAAAGACTCTATAAATGACTCCTCTTGTGGCTAATGGCCTAGATTATGTCATGATTAATGCCCTTTGTCCTTTTTTATTTCCCATGCAATGCAGTTCCAGGGTGTTTGATTGTTTTTGCTAATTATCTGGATTTTGTAATTGTTTGTATGCACGATAAAACATGCTTTCATCACATTACATTTTAATGGTGAATCTTTTCACACCTTTAACACCTGCTGCTAACATTTTGAATCCATTTTTGATGACAATGAAAGCGAAACTAAAAATAACAATAAAGCAATATTGTAATACTCAAAACAAAGCCAGGTTTATTTGACTGTTTTGGTGTAATACCTGCCATTAACATCCTTTTTCTTCCCCCCATTCCAAATGTTAATATCAATTTAAATACCTTTATAACTAAACTAATCAAACCTCTGAAAACATGATACACTATATACTTTTACAGAGCCACAGTCATTAACTGAAATAGTTGAGGACGTTTATAAAATAAAACTAAGGAACTGATGGCAGTAAGACAGCAAATGTCCCTCTAATAAATCCTCCTGTTTCCATTTGCATGTTTAAACAGTAAATTCCAACTAAATCCTTTTAGAAGAGCAGCAAACTGATACAGTGAGAGTCCAGATAGAAAGCACAAAATGAATCACTTAAAAATAATTCAATCCAAGGTATTGAAAACCACATAATATGGTCATGGGTCTGACGAAAAACCAGAAGATTCCACTTTTAACCAGCTATTATGTTAAATCCCATTTGTTTCTGTTCTTCCCTTTTTTTCTTTTAGCAGCACATCCAATCTGTGGACATTTTTCCTCTCAGGGGCCATGTGCATACACACTCATTCACAAACACAGAGACATTTCAGCTAGCTGCTAATGCAGTGACAGGGGATGTTGATCTCCAAACAGTAGGGTCACACAGATGTGAGGAAGGCAGCCATGTAATGTTTATATTGCTGTGTAAATGGTGCACACTAGCATGAAAAAAACAGCATGTCCTTTTTCTTTAATCTGGTACTCTGTAATGGTTTAATCTCTTAATAGTTGTCCCAATGCTGTTATATTTTTCAGGTACCTATCAGACTTTTTACTACAATTCATTCGACTCCTACATGTTGTCCTATGTTCTTCTTGCTTATTATTCTTCTGCTGCTTTCTGTGGCACTATTCCACATTCTTGAACATAGACAACTTCATTCAAACATCAAAATGTTCAACAATATTTCTATTACTTTTAGTGTCCATTCCTTTAAAGTTGCACTATGAGTTCCTGCATGGTCACTTCTGTAAAGTAAATTCCAAACAAAACAGAGCAAGCTCGCCCCTCCCCCCATGTTTCCGTAACTGTCATGACTGACTAACAGTGTTGGGGAGTACATGTACCGGCGTTACGTATTCAAAAATACAAATTATGAATGCCTGTATTCCATTACAGTTACAATTATAATAGTTGGTATTTAGAATACAGTTACATTGTTGAAATCAAAGGATTACATGACGATACTTCTCTGTTTCAGGAGTTTATTCACTCTGTAAATAAATTAAGGCAACTCCATGCATTTCCTAGAAGCCCCAATATGAAAACGAAAAAATTAGCTATTTGCGTGATCAGACACAATGGAGTCGGAACCGGCACAACAGAGCCAGGGCAGGAATGCATTTCTATCTTGGAAAGTCAAACAGCATTTCACATTAAAGAAGAAGAAGGGAGAACGAAATATAACTGTGCAGTGCAACCTCTGCTTGCCAGCAACCAACTTCCTTTCAACGTCCAAATTACTCCACCTCCAACCTGAAGAAGCATCTTAAAGTAAGTTTTTTTTATTTTTTTTTATTAGCCAGTAGTCGTCTGCTGTAGTTTTACTGGTCACCTTGCTATTTTATAGTTATATCAGGTAGCTACCTGCTTAGTTGATGTGCGACTTTACATTCTCCTATGTGCTGATTTACTATCCCCAGAGCCGTTGTAAGACTGACTAGCCCCGTTTGACATGCTAGCTAACGTTAGCTAAAATTAGCTCGTGGTAGCTTAGACTGCGGTTAGATTTTTGCAGTACGCAGTTCAGGACTACAAATACAACAATCTATCTGCTTGTTTAGGTACACATTCAGCCAGTTGGAATAGAAGAACACACCAGAATAGGCCTGTTTAGTAAGATGGATTTGATGGCCGCATTCCTACACTTATAAAATGCAATTTGGAAGTAATCCAAGTACTCAGAATACGTTACTCAGATTGAGTAATGTAACGGAATACATTACAAATTACATTTTTGACCACGTATTCTGTATTCTGTAACGGAATACGGTTTGAAAGTATCCTTCCCAGCACTGCTGACTAACTATCACTAACCCCCACCCCCTCCCCCAACCATCTTGTCCGTGATTGGCTGGAGTGGTTTGTTGTATTTTGGTGCACAGCCTGTGCCTCAAGTGTTTGTTTGACGTTTACGACCCCTGTGTTGTCTCCCGAGGCCGGGCTGTTTCACAGTGTAGTCTGGGGGCAGGCAGCTAGCGGATCAAGGAGAGATGCCCACGATTTGAGACAAAAATGACATCGTGCTGGAACCATGCAGGAACTCATAGTGCACCTTTAATACTTTTCAAAATATTCAACGTTTTCCGGAATTTTTTCTCCCCATTCAAATGAATGGACGGAATGTTCTTGGTTATTATTCTTCCGCCACGTTTTTTGGCACTATTTTGGCAACTATTTAACGTAAAAACGTTGTTTGTTGTAAAAAATGTTTAGGACATTATCTCTATTAGTTTTAGTGTTCCTTACTTTCCCAAATGTTCAACGTTTTCCGTGAATTTGTCCCCCATTACAAACGAATGTTCAGAGTTGATGACATCGCACACATAGCGGGGTTAAACTCTTCTTACAAATGTACCTTTAACGTTTTCTAACTCCCATCATTTTCACTTTTCATACATAATTTTTAAACAAAACTTAGAGAAATGTGTGCTCTTTCAAACAATGTAACTATAGTGGCCAGGTTGGCTCAGTTGGTAGTTGGTAGACACATATATAGAGGTTTACTCCTCGACGCAGTGTCCGTTGCATAAAAGTGTGAAGACCACCATCAGCATGAAGTAAACCCCCAAATACTACAAAGCATTAAGTGCTTCAGCCTAAGGGGATTTAAAACTTTCTAGAAAGACTTTCGCTAAAGGATGAAGAATACTCAGACAGTCAGTAAACGTTTCAATATTTTACATCTTTATTCACAGCCATTTCTACACAAGCAAAACCTCACCAACGTCACCTACAGTCATTTAAATGTAGACTAAATTAGCACATTTAACTAAACTCTATGTGTCTGTATGTGTGCGTTAAAGAGAGGGAGGATGGATGCCAAATCAAATCCTACAGTATTTGTGTGTGAAGCATAAGAGTGAAGCAGTGTGTTAGTGGGATCAGATGAACAGCAGTGAGTAACAGCGGAAAAGTTGGTTATTGAGAGACAAAGAGATGAAAGCAAGCAAAGGTGGCTATCGGGAGACGGAGTCGGGACTGGACGCTTCCTTTTTGTGGTCGCATGACAAATCTGAGGAAGAAGGGGAAGAGGGAGGGAGGAGGGGTAAAAGAGGGTGGAAAATTGAAAGATCATGCAAAGCCACAAGAGAGGGAGAGAAAGAGGAGTTAGTGCTGTTAGTAGTCAAGAGATTTACAGAATATAAACTGTTATGGAGATGTAAACATATTAGTAACAGACTGGGTGTGTACAGTATGTGTGCAGCAGTGTTTATTTTCATAAATTGTAGATGTAATCAAATTTGAATGCCATATTTTTAGCCTCATTTGTACTTAGGTTTGTTGAATGCACACCAGTGCTTTGGCAGGCACAACCTTAAAGCTGCATTCATCAATTTCTGGCAACTAGAGAACAGAAAAACAACAAGCCTACAGACTCAAGGCCGTTTTACAGTTGTGCGGAGGCTCCACGCAGAGCTCTCGCCGTAGCCTACGTAAGTGGCCTGATGTTTATACTTGTGCGCTGGTGTGTGCTTCAAGCCGGCATGTGTGTTTGTGGGGAGGGAGAAGTGAGAGAGTGACGGCGATTAACTTTGGAGCGAGTACCGACTCTAGAGTCATAGTGAGAGAAACAAAGTGTCTCCTCTGTTCTTTCTGACCACGGTGGGAAATCTTTAGCAGGAAAAGTTAACCCTCTCCTTGATTTCATGTTGTTTATGGAGAAGGAGAACCAGGAAATGAGCCGGGGGAAATGCAACGCTACCAAGCCACGGCCGAGCGACGTGCATAACTGCGACGTGTAGTTAAATTTTTCGAGAGGTGCACGTCAGGCTACGGCGTACGGTCCGGCGTAGATGCAGAGGGGTCTGCGGGGCTATGCCGTCGATTTTACGCACGACTATAAAATGGCCTTAATACATCTGTTATGGTTAACATATTAGTAAAAAAACTGCCTTTTTGCACATCTGTGAAACATAGAGCACCATTATGATTCATTTGGAGTTGTGTTTCTATCTACCTGGAGGATTTAAATTGAATATTAACTCTCCATCTCCGGAGAAAAATATCCGGATTTTAAGCTGCCAACATGGTCTGTCTATGGTTTGGTGCTTTGCAGGTAGTGTACAGTTGGTTTATCAGCGGCCTGCAGGGACTGATAAGAGCAGCTTATAGTGTAACAAAGAGCCCAGAGAAACAAAAAAGCTCCTTAAAGCTGCAGAATTTTACAAGCAACTCCTTTAATGTTAGATTTGATTCAGTGTTGTTATGAAAGATGTTGACATAATTATAACTGCTACCAGTGAAGCAAGCAAACAGCTGGTGATTTTTTTAAAGTGAACTGTTATCCCTAATAAATGAAATGGGAGTTTGACTCTAATTTGTGTTTTTGTGTGTGTGGGTGTGTGTGTGTGTGTGTGTGTGTGTGTGTGTGTGTGTGTGTGTCAAGGCCAACAGTATACTCCAATAACCTTGACTATGTAATGCTTGCGCAATGTTTTTTGCACTTACAGCCAAACAAACACACTTCCTTTAGTGTCATTCACTACAGGCTGGTGAGACAAACATTGAAATTCTCTCTAAAGGCTCTGACACACCAACCCGATGGCCGACCGTCGGCAGAAAAGGCAGTTGGACTGATCAGTCGGCTCCCGTCTCTCAAAAAAGTGCCTCAGAACACACCGAAGCGAAGCCAACTTGAGCGTACGTTCTGCGCGTGCGCGAGACGTAATACATCTCCCTAACAGCAGGCGGCGCTAATCTGTATTGTCGCCCAAAAAATGAAACCCGGAAATGACGGATCATCTCTCAAGACCTAGTAAACACAGAGCACGCTGTCGTCAGTCATTGTTTTCACCAGAGATTGTTGATAGTAGTCAAGAAGGATTGTTGTTGTCATTACTCGCTGAACGGAAGAAAATACGATGGCTAGTAATAAGAAGATACTGGCGTTGTCAGCTCTCTGGCTTCTTCTTGTGGAAGAAGCACTGATTCGCTGGTTAAGGGCCAGCACTCCACCAATCAGATTGGTCATTGAGTCCGACTGCCCGCTGGCTGATTCAACAAGTCAAATCGACCAAAATGGATGCCGACGGCTCCTTCGACTGATGACGGCACAGAACACACCAAACAGACTCGAGTCACCGACCTCGCCAGACTGTCCGATGGCCGATAATCATGCTGGTGTGTCAGAGCCTTAAAATACACCACTGATAGACAAACAGTATCATGTTATTGGTTGGATGCTCTGTATTTTTGTCTTACTTCCATGTAATAACATGTTTTACTTCCTTAAGTATGGTCTTTAGTTGTAGCACTACCGTAAATGTGATAAAAGTCTGATAGCACAGATTGATTTTGGAGTATACTGCCGGCCAAAGTGTGTACGTTTTTCTGCCTTGAAAACTGTTTACCCCCTGAACTGTTGCTCTCTGCCACTCCTCTCTCCTGATTGGCTAACAGCAGACTCGCTTCATTCCCATTGGCTTCCTCTGGCCCATTGTGATTGGCCCACATGGAAGCGGTGGCATAGAGCTGTGCTGTGATTGGGCTCAGCTGGCTGTCTGTGTCACAGAGCCCCGCCCCCAGAAGGTGG
Organism: Sander vitreus; assembly: GCF_031162955.1. Taxonomy (NCBI): domain Eukaryota; kingdom Metazoa; phylum Chordata; class Actinopteri; order Perciformes; family Percidae; genus Sander; species Sander vitreus. The sequence goes on from NC_135871.1 coordinate 27,398,726, forward strand.
TGCTCCACCCCCAGCTGAAGCTCTGAGGAGAAAAGAGCACCTCTGGTGGAGAGACGCTTTAACTACACACGTGGCAATAGAGCGGGAAAAAACGGTCAAAACTGAAATTAAACTGAACGAGAAAACCAGAAAACGAAAAAATCCAACTGAAGATTATCAAAACAGTTCAGTAGCTTTTAGAGAAATGTGGCTCACTTGTAGCTGTTTAGCAGTACTGTATGTGGAGAAGAAGGTTGCTGATTTATTACACACAATTTACTGCTAACAAACTCCAATGTTGTTCCCTGGTAAATATCCGTAGTTATCACCAAACTGTAAAATGGACCCATACAAAAAAAGAGCCATAGCTCTATTAACAATGTAAGTTTTAAGGTAGTATTTTAGAAAGCTACTGCGAGTCTAAAAACTCCAACTAGTTCTTCTTGGATCAGTTTCATGTTCAGTTTAATTTGTAGATGTCTCTCCAAACCCTGCATCATGAGCCTACAGGGACTAAAGATTGACGTGAATGCTGCCTACGTCTGCTTGAAAATAAAATGAATGCCCTAAATTTAAAATAAACAAACAAAATGTGAGAATAAAATGTAATCAGATTATTACCTATTTTTTTTCTGATCCTACATTATGTAAATATTTGGTGCATAGGCAGTTACTCACGAGGCTATTAGCTAACTGGCCTACACACACACACACACACACACACACACACACACACACACACACACACACACACACACACACACACACACACACACACACACACACACACACACACACACTTAGACGGGATCAATAAAAGAAAAGCTTTTACTGTCTCCACTTCCTGGAACTCAGTGCTTCACTCACTGGCGGAGAGCTCTGCACACACACTTATATGCACTATGTTTTTCTTTCTAGTTGTCTTTCTTTCCTCTTCCCTGAAAACCTACGGAATCATTAAAATAGAGTTCTCTGTCTGGCGTACATATTTAAAGTCAAATAGACACTGTAGTGAATATGAAGGTCTTGCTACGTCAGCTTCTCTAAACTGTGCTTCCTCTGAGTCCTGTAACAGTTTTATAAATTATTCAGTTCAGGCTGATGATAACAAAATGACAACAACACAGTCTTTTAGGGATAAAAGACTGTGTTGTTGGCGCTCGTTATACAAACTAGATGAAAGCTGAGATGTGTTGACAACTTTTCTTTCAAGTAAAGTAGCTCCTCAAAAGATAACGACAGTATTCACTATTGAAGAGACAATACAGTATACAACTTATAACTTGCATATCCGGCACCCCCGAAAGTCAACAAACAACACTTTGACTACAGTACTAAAAGTAAAATAACAGTAATAGTAATAAACTAATCTTCATACCATAAAACCAACTGTCTCCCTGTTATCAGAGAATATAGGGTCTGTGTTTCTATTACATGTCCTTAGTTGCACAAATCCGCCATATCAACATATCAAAGCCACTACTTTCACTAAATTTCGGACTTTGCTCACAGTTATAGCATTCACAATATGCTATAAATGTATATTTACAAAGATAAAGAGTTTGACCTAATTATGAAAATGTACCCAACTAATCATTGACTCACTGAAAATAAGCATGTTTCCGGCTGTTTAAAACCCATACAGATGTAAACAAATATTTAACGGCAATAGAAAACTAGCAGATCATTCCAGATACGTTCTATGGATAATCCTGACTAACAAGGACTCTTACTCTGAAAAGAGATGCAACTGTCGAATTGTTTTAAATGTAATTTCTCAAAGCTGCGAGCACCACAAACTACTAGAGATTCAAGGTGGAGGGCGGGGGTGTGGCCTTGACCAACTGCCACTTTGCTTGTTTGCAAGCCATGATGTCTCTCTCTTTCTTATGGACTGGCCAAATTCTCTGGGTGGGCAAAGCAGAGAAAGGGGGGGTAACCTTGCTCCTTATGACCTCATAAGGAGGAGATTCCAGATCGGCCCATCTGAGCTTTCATTTTCTCAAAGGCAGAGCAGGATACCCAGGGCTCAGTTTACACCTATCACCATTTCTAGCCACTGGGGGACCAAAGGCAGGCTGGGGGAACTCATATTAATGTTAAAAAACCTCATAAAGTGACATTTTCAAGCCATGGGACCTTTAAAGGCTGGAGTACTTAACAGAGAAACACAGAAGACGAAGGCTCAAGCGTTAGATGATCCTAATTAATATGATGGAAGAAGATAGAAGAGCAGAGCGCAACAGGCAAACGAAACGACAGGTACGTTTAACTAGCATTAACAATTAGCTGGTTGAATGCGTGATCTTTGTCTTATGAGTTAGCATACGTGGGCGAATTGCAACAGACAGTGAAGAATATGTACTGTTTGTGTTTCAGACGTTGCTAAGGGTTCCTATGTGGAAAAGGGAAAAGAGAAGAGACCCTGCCCTGAAGTAGGAGCTGAAAGAGTTACAGGAACTGCGGTCAGAGGAACTTAATAATCCCCAAATTGGTCCAGTCGGAACACAAGAAAAAAAGAGTTCTAGGAACGTTATGTTCTAGGAACTGCAAACAATCCCTCCGGTCGGAAAGCGGCTAATGTGACACAGAAATAGCCCATGAGCCACCTTGGACCCCAAATTAAGAAAACCAAACCACCAGAAGTAACTACCGTACTCCCACCACCACCCCCATCCCTCTGCCAGCTGAGCCTACAGATCTGAGACAGACACATTTTAAAGACAAAAAAAAACAGATTTCTGGTAAAAAACAGAAATAGCTGCAGATAAAATGAAGGGAACAAAAGTTTAACAAAACAAACAGAACTTCCAAACAAAAAGCAAACATATCGATGCCATTAAACTGAAAAGAGGAAGCAGGAGACATGGTGTGTACACAGCTGCAAGACATTGTTGACCTTAAAGTACATAAAGTATCAGAAGAAGTTTTACTGAAGTATTCTGTAGTTTTATAGGACTTCTGGCTCTGAACAAAGAACATAAAAGCACATACATATACTGAATGATGTGAGAATTCGTTTCCAGTTCTGGTTCAAGTCTTTATTCTTATTTATTTAAAAAAACAAAACATTTATTTGATATTTAGCTTATTAAATAACATTTTCCAGCAATATGCTTTTTGTTGGCCCGGTCACGCCTGAAATTGACTTTGACTGCACCAAATTTCTGAAGGACGAGATCCGTCTGTTGCTAATAAGCCAGAATTAAGACCCTTAGCATGAAAGACAGGCAAGGATTGTTTGTTAAAAACACCAACAGTAACGGACAGATTCTTTCTGACTCTGTGCTCCTAAATAACCTCTTCACAGACATTAACAGGCAACTGATTCTCAGCAAAGTAAATACTCATTTTTCTATCAGTGCTACCATTTGTTGTTGGTTTGTAGCATTTGTTTTTGGCGTTATTTGCTGCATATATTCTCATCTCTGCTTTCTTTCATCACCATTTTCCCATTTTACTGTTGGGTTGCAGAGAGACTTGAGATGCACTAAGTACATGCTCCTCAAAAATCATCTCCTCAGGAGGAAATAGATTTCTTCCGTTTTCCTTGCACAGAGCATCTTTTATACATTTTTAGACATTATGCACATTTTGCAAAATCATGGGGGACCAGGCTGAAAACTGTCCTGTGTTTACCTTTCATGGTGGGCGGGTCGTAGGTGCTCTGCTTCCTCTGAGAGGAATCTGAAGCCTGCACAACAGAAGAAAAAAAACAACCTTTTTGTAATTTGACTTAACACAGTGACACAACTAGAGATGTTGACTCACACATCTTTGTAACAAGAAAACACTGTTTCAGTAAATTATTTGAAGATATTCTAAGCCAAGCAATGCACGTAAAAACAATGGTTCCATTCAGTTGCTTATAAATACGGACACACATCCAATAGGAGACAGGATACATGGTGTTGTCCTTCCTGATCTCATTATAGTGAAAACAACATTGACTTTCCAGAAAAGCCATCATTTATCTGGCAGATTGTCCCCTGAATGTTTGCCGTGACCTTTTAATGGCAAAAGCTCTCAAGAAATGTACGAGATATGAATACAATTTTGAGGAACTGAAACACATTTTCTTATCTTTTAAAGGTCCTGTATTATGCTCAATTTCCGATTCATACTTTTTTCATACGTATTTTGGGCTTCCACTAGAACATGTCTACATGCTTTAATGTTGACAACACATCATTTTTTGTCAGATTTTTGTTATTATTCTGTCTGAATAGACCTGTAATCAGCATCTGTTTGAAACTCTCCGTTTAAGCGCCTGTCTCTTTAAGACCCCCTTCTGAAAAATCCCAGTCTGCTCTGATTGGTCAGCGTTTACGGGTCCACCGCATCTGCATTTGCAGCCGGGGAATGACTGTAATGCCACTGACACGGCACTTTCTACCTATATATAGGATAGTTGTGACATAACAGAAGTGCTGGCGGCTTGTTTAAAAGCACAGTTTTTGAATACGGGCTGTGTGCAATTCTCTGTGGATTGAGCATTTTGATACTTTCACAGTATTTATATATAGTATAATATACAGTATAGTAGCAGTTATATAGCACCTCAACCTGCCAAATCTCACTTTTTGCAATATGGGACCTTTAATATTTTATCTTGTGTTTTTGTTGGGGCATTTCTGCCTTTATTCGATAGGAAAGCTGAGATATGAAAGGGGAGAGAGGGGGGGGAAGACATGGAGGAAAACTGTCACAGGTTGGTCTCAAACCCTGGACCTTCTGCATCGAGGAATAAATCTCTGTATATGTGTGCCCACTCTACCAACTGAGCTAACCGGCCACATTAGCTTGTCTTTTAAAATGTTTATAATTAGAGTTTAATCAGCCCATTGCAAAGATTTTTTCACTGCTCTCAGAAATCAAAGTCAAATGCCAGAGTGGACATAACATACAGTTAGACTGGCTACTCTCATTCATTTTATTTTAAAAGGACACATTAGAGGTAACAGACTATCAAGTCTGATGTTATGTGTCCATGTCTAACCTTAAATTGGAAGTTCATTTCCTGATACTACTGTAACAGATTAGTGTTAACCTGCTGGTGCATTCTCTACTTCTCCCTACATCTGTCTTAATAAACAACTTTTATACATACCTGTGACTCTCCGCTGGCGTTGTGTTGATCTCCAACATCTGCAGAGAGATATGAGACAGCAGCAATGAGCTCTTTCTGTTTTTATTGATTTGTCAGTCGCTCAGTTTTATAACTAAATGGCACATCGCCATTTCCAAATCTGCACAACAGATGTTTTTTTTTTTTTTAGCCCCACAAGCGAGAGCTCAGGGATCCAACAATGTCAGTGGGTCTGTTGCTCAGTCTGATAGTTCAAATCACATCACTCAGGTTGGGCAGTGGACCTTAATAGTCTTTTTTTCTCCATCCTGTTGAGCAAACTTGGCTAGATGCTGCGATTTCTGGCTTTCAGAATACATTGTGTTCTGGAAAAAAAAAAAGATTAACTCCCTTTAGCTCACTCTCTCGCTACTGTTGTTTTCAAAGCAGAAAGAAAGTGATCTGCTACCTTTTCTTTTGTCAACAAATCCAATGAAAAGAGGAAAAACCAACAGTCTCTAAGTCCATCTCAATAATTTAAGAGTAAGTGATTTCCTAGAACAGCTGTGTACTGTACTATTTGGCAAATATTTTACCAACAGGAATAAATAGTGCATTTGTTGGGGACTATTTTGAGCGGCGGATTAATCCACATTTGGTGCCTTTAGTGTGTGTGTGTGTGTGTGTGTGTGTGTGTGTGTGTGTGTGTGTGTGTGTGTGTGTGTGTGTGTGTGTGTGTGTGTGTGTGTCACCCAGTGCAACAGTGTGGCTCCTAAATCCCCCTCCAGCTCAGTGTTGATATATGAATCTTCAAACACTGACAGTGAGCTGGAAGATTTTGGGCTTGGAGGAAATAAGACAAAATCAGTGGATGTTTCTTAAAGAAAGACCAAACATAATACCCAGAGGTTTCAAATAGACATCAGTGAAAGTGGGATACTAAAATATCAGAATTTATTAATATTGGAAGTAATTCAACAGCTATCAACTGCACTGTTTGTCACGGTGATCTTCCTTGTTTCAAGTCTACACACGGTCACTTGTTGTTTTTACAGCTGCCAGCTGGTTTGCAACTCCACAGTGGGGTATTGTCGAAAAATATCAAAAGTAGATTACGCTCTAGGCCTTTAAAAAAATTGCATCGCGATTAATTTTTTTGTCTCAACCGGTTGTAATCTTTACACATTTATTTAGATTTTTAACCAATTCACGATGCATCGCTACATCCCTATTTTCCAGTCTTCCTGCTGAAATACCTCTTGCACCTACAAAGCGTCATACAACTGTTTAGTAGAAGCAGCCTCACTGAGCTGAGAATGAGGCAGATTATTCAATCACCAGTCAGTTCCTGTGTACAGGGTTTTATAAGAGCTGAGAGCTGACAGAAAGAAACACACACACACACACACACACACACACACACACACTCTCTTTAGGCATCCATCAGTCCAGTCTGAACACTGAGATCACTTACCAAAAGCTGCAGCACAAATCTAATAAAGGTTCCATTATAGCTGCAGCTTTTCAGCTCTTTCCATCTCTCTCTCTCTCTCTCTCTCTCTCTCTCTCTCTCTCTCTCTCTCTCTCTCTCTCTCTCTCTCTCTCTCTCTCTCTCTCTCTCTCTCTCTCTCTCTCTCTCTCACACTCTCTCTCTCTCTCTCTCTCTCTCTCTCTCTCTCACCTGTGCCAGGTTGTCTGTAGATCTGCAGAGTGGCAGGAGTTGGTCTTCTGCGACGGATCTGAGGTAAACACACACATATTTTCATTGTTGCGCCTTCAAATATCTTCATAAGACTTCCCTCAGCCCTCTGATCCAACGCTAGTTTGACAATTGTTTAGTATTACTGTATGTATTAAACAGAAAGCTTTAAAGTGCTCATATTATGCCCATTTTCAGGTTCATAATTGTATTTAGAGGTTGTACCAAAATAGGTTTATGTGGTTTAATTTTCAGAAAACACCATATTTTAGTTGTATTGCACATTGCTGCAGCTCCTCTTTTCACCCTGTGTGTTGAGCTCTCTCTTTTAGCTACAGAGTGAGGCATCTCACAGTATGAGGGCGTGCCATGCTAGCAGCTAGGCGAGCATTATAACGTGTGTTCCAAAGTGACCACGTTTGTCTCTGAAGTAAAGGCTGGACTACAACAGAGCTGTTTGGAGCAGTTGGTGAACAGTGTTTTCTGTTGGAGATGGTAAGTCCCTTTGGGGTGGACTTTGGGCTTTTTCACTTTGTAAACCTATAACATGCACATAAAAGATATATAACACAATGAAGGAAAGGGGAAAAGCCAAAAAGCATAATATGAGCACTTTAAGACTTAAAACTCTGTTTTGTCCCACAATGTATAATTGACTGTAACCATCTGGTTGGTTCAACACCTCTGTTTGTTTTAATCCTCTTATTATAGTCTGTTGGTTTTTGTGTCCTGTTCCTATTTCAATTTGTGTTTCTTAACAATCTGTTAACTGTATTATTTGTTAGCTCTGCTGTTGTTTTTATTGTTTTGTTTGACAAGTAATAAAGCTTTACACACAAAACCTCAATGTCCAAATAAAAGTTCATTGAAAATACCAACTGGAGCTACTTGTCCCAGTTCTCAGACTGTACATTAAAACCACACTCCTGCTTATAAAGGAAGCTTAATTGAGAACATTTAATTTACTGACTAAATACTTCAGGCTTGGGTTTATTATTCCGAATGCCCCTTAAAAAAGTAACTATCCACAGTACCATGGAAAACATTTACTGTTGACCTAAAGGAACATTTTAAATTAATTTTCCTGACATTAACATGAGAAACACTGTAGTTGTCCCAGTGATTTACAGATCGCTTGTACAGCCATAATAACTACAATAATCAATGGAGAGATCAGATATAACCCGTTAAAGTAAACTGCAGAAAGACGACGAGATTCCTCTGCTTGGCTCTCTGAGCGAACCAGACAACACTGTTGCATTACAGGAATGTAAATGATCATCCCCATCGTGGACTTGGTTTACAAGATGATATCTCGTTAAACCGTCGCTAAAATATATCTTGATGCTGACGGTTTCCAACACAGGGGCTCCCCAGACAGCCACAGAGGGGCTTTAATGTGTCACTGTACATTACCAGCTTCCTCCAAAATGAACAATTTCCTGTTCCCATTGACCAAACAGCTCATAAAGACGTCAGTAAAGCAAAGGGCTTACAGAGAGCAGTTTTAACTCCCTGATGAAATGTTCAAGCCTGTATGAAAGAGCAGGTTCTGTTTCTTTTTACTGTAAGCGCCATTCAGAATCACGTCAAAGAAAATTACACCTCTGATACTCTCATTCATCTGTGGTGTTCTGTACCTGTAAGCAGTTACATTGACCTTTCTGTCGCTCTGCCTGGCTTTCCCACTTATACTTAAGAAAGCAATACATTTAAATGTATAATATGTAACATTTTAACATTAAATTGTCTGAAAATGTTTATTCGAGGACACGGTCCGTGTCATTTGGTCACCATTACCATTACTATTATTAGATTGTTGTTGTTGTCTGCCAGGATCTGTCCTAAATTGACTTTTTATACGATTTTAAGCCACATTTTTACGATACACTCTTTACACCTTGGTCGTTTTTAACTATATATTTTAACAAGATTAATGATTTTAGTCAACAGACATCTGGATCTTCAGTTATCGGAGAAACATGCTGAGCAAACGTTAGCGGCCGCTCTGCTCACAACCCCTCTAGGACGTCCTTTGTCTGCTGAACAGCATTGGAGAAACACTGACTGTTAACGTGAAACTCCTTTTATTCAGTTTTTTTACTGGTTTTAAACACCGGGTTTGGTTTGTTTTTGTAGAGGAGGAGAACTTGGCAGATAATTCGGCTCCCTGTAAAAACAATTAAAAGTGAAGGAATCCTAACCGGGAGAAGCTGACTGCAATGACAGCAATGATCCCACGCTACTTCATGACGTCACCAAACTGTGTCATTTGTCATTGTTTTGATTAAGAGACCCCTAGTGGCAAAAAACTACACATACAATCAATCATTACATGTACGTTTACCTCAAATTATGTCACGTGTCCTTTCTGGATAGTCACATTTACATCATCAGCTACTAAAAACTTGAAACACTGAAAGTACAGTTAATATTTCCGGAATACACAATAAATTAGCATTAGATGTGCTAAATAGTTTTATAGGGTATTTTAGGGTGAGTTTCCCCTTTAATTACTTATACCATCTGCTTAGAAACACACACGTATGACCCTTTTTTTTTTTTTTTTAACTCTTTGCCAAAACACTTGGCCCCACAAAGCCGACCCAATAAACACTCATGCTGTCACCCAGATACAAAAAAGACCTACTTATGCACACATGCTGATCTGCACCCACACAGAAAATTCCAGACAAGACTTACAAGATAACAGATAGAAGCTCCTTTCAGCCCTCACATGCAGGAACCCACAGCACCCCGTCCCCCCCGTCCCCCCACACACACACACACACACACCACATATATTCAGACACACTCACATGTTCGGCGGCCTGTGGGTCCAGCTGTCCCTGCAGCGGAGGTACAGCAAACTGGATCTTCTTCGGACTGCTGGGCTCCATAATTACTGACTGAGAGGTAGAAAGAAAGAAAGAAAGACAGACAGAAAGAGAGAGAGGGAGAGAGAGAGAGAGAGAGAGAGTGTGTGTGCGTGTGTGTGTGTGTGTGTGTGTCAAGGAAGGAGGGAATAGAGAGGGAGGGAGTGGTCTTCTCTCGGCCGATGGGGTCCATTATCACTAATTGAGAGAGAGAGAGAGAGAGAGAGAGAAAGAATAGCAGCCTAGTCATTGCAGCATTTTACAAAACATACTCTGATGCAGAATGAAGGAGTTTAATAATGTCAGAAATGTGTCTTTTTATATCTTGTGATGTTATTCTGCATCGTAACAACCAAAAAGGCAGCAGTGGAAGAAGTATTTAGATCCTTTACTTACTGTAAAGTGCTCATATTATGCCCATTTTCAGGTTCATAATTGTATTTAGAGGTTGTACCAGAATAGGTTTACATGGTTTCATTTTCAGAAAACACCATGTATTTGTTTGCTGCACATTGCTGCAGCTCCTCTTTTCACCCTGTGTGTTGAGCTCTCTGTTTTAGCTACAGAGTGAGACCTCTCACTTCTGTTCCATCTTTGTTGGGAGTCGCACATGCGGAGTACCTAGTTAAGGACTACTAGCCAGTCAGAAGCAGAGTATGAGGGCGTGCCCTGACAGTACCTAGGTAAGGACTACTAGCCAGTCAGAAGCAGAGTATGAGGGCGTGCCCTGACAGTACCTAGGTAAGGACTACTAGCCAGTCAGAAGCAGAGTATGAGGGCGTGCCACGCTAGCAGCTAGGCGAGCATTATAACGTGTGTTACAAAGTGACCACGTTTGTCTCTGAAGTAAAGGCTGGACTACAATAGAGCTGTTTGGAGCAGTTTGTGAACAGTGTTTTCTGTTGGAGATGGTAAGTCCCTTTGGGGTGGACTTTGGGCTTTTTCACTTTGTAAACATATAACATGCACAAAAAAGATATATAACACAATAAAAGAAAGGGAAAAAGCCAAAAAGCATAATATGAGCACTTTAAGTAAAAGTACAAAATAAACTGTCAAAATACTCCACTACAAGTAAAAGTCTGCATTAAAAATCTTACTTACGTGAAAGTATGTCAGTATTATCAACAGATTACCTAACGTATGATTGTGCAGGAAGACGTTCCCTGTCAGTGTTTTCTAGCTGATGTGTCTGGATTCATATTACTGCAGCATTCATGTGTATGTTGTATTTTACTGCTGTAGGTGTTTAAGGTTGTGCTCATTTTAGTTGGGTAGTTTAATCTACAGCAATGCATCATGGTCTATGAGATCATCATATGTTTGTAGCGTCACTGTCCCGTGAGAACCACGTATCTCTAAAAAGTTTTAAAACATTTCATGGTGTCAGAAAAACAGCCCTTCTTTCAGCTTTGTGACGAAAAGCTTTTTAAAGCTTAAGAAGACACATACAGGATCACTTAAAATCCTTCAGTTCATCACAAACATTCAACATCAACACATGGAGATACTTGGTTTTCACTGGACAGGAAGTGGATGAGTAAAAAGTACAATATTTACCTCTAAGATGTAGAGGAGTATAAAGTAGCATAGAATGGACATACTCAAGGAAAATGCAAGTACCTTGAATTTATATTTAAAGGTGCTCTAAGCGATGTCACCCGTTTTTTAGGCTACATTTTTTTGTCACATACAGCAAACATCTCCTCACTATCTGCTAGCTGCCTGTTCAGCCCAGGCTCCACAAACGGCAACAAAAATAAACTGTGCCAACCTGCACCACACAACATAACAAACAGTGTTCCAGCGTTCCAGCCAATAACCGACGAGAAGGATATGGGAGTGTGGGTTGGGGGGGGTTAGTGCACGGAAGGGAGGGTGAGGGGGCGGGATGAGGATGAGCGTGGGGCGAGCTAGCCTCGTTTTGTTTGACAATACTTTGAACGTCAACAAGAAGTGCCGTCACCCAACATCGCTTAGAGCACCTTTAAGTACTGTACAGTAGTAGTAAATGCACATTTCATTCGACCACTGCAAAAGAAGTACATATACAGTCAGATTCCTCTTGACTACAACTGCTTTAATTTACAGCTTTAGCAGCCCCATTTAGCCCAGGATCAATGTTTTTTTTTTTAATACTGTTACACAAGAACCTTGAAAGTTAAGATTATAGTTTAAGTGCATAGCTATGTTTATCATGGTTTGCATTTTTGTATTTGTTCTTTTTTCTAATTTCATATGTGTCATTGTCTTTTCTAGGAGTCTCCGGCCACGCTAGCGACTCTGTGAGGCTGTACTCAGGGGCGTCGGACTGGGGGGAAAAAGGGGACTCAGGGTCAAAGGGTACCCAGGTCCCTCATGTGAGGAGGGCCCAAAAAGATGCTAGAATGAATAGCTGTGGATGCGGGGAGGGGCCCATAGAAAATGCTTTTCTACAGGGCCCAGGATTTTGTGCTACGCCCCTGGCTGTACTTATAGGCACCGCGGTGCTAGTTCTAGCATTGCAGTTTTACATTTACCATGTTTACCATCTTAGTTTAGTATGTTAGCTGATGTACTAAATGTACTGAATCTATAAATGCTAAAAATCAGTCTAATAACCACCACATGTGCACTTTAGGAGAAAGTAAACTCCGCCTGGATTGATCAAATCGCTAAATTAACAGAATAATTACAGAGGAGGTGATGTCAGTCAACCATTTTTTTTTAAAAGTTTACCGTAACTTCCCAGAGTTATAAGCCTCTGGGGCATCATATGGTAGAAAAACATACATAGTGATGTGGCCATGTGGATGTTTTGGCACAGATTAATACATTGAGATGAAGGATAAATTGTGTGTAGGGTTTTAACAATCCATGTGTAACAGTTAATAAACTGTAAGTGGAAATGATTATTTAGAAGGGCGTTCAGCAAAAATGGCATTCATAAGGGCAATAAAACTTTCACAATGGACCTCTGTCTGAAAAAAAGGGTAGATGGGTTAGATAATTTCAATGAAACATTCATTTGTGATTTAATCTTTATATAAGTAAAACCACAGATTAATATTTGGTGTCAGAAAAGTAATGAAAATCCAATAACATGTCCAGTACAAGTTATTTGATTGTTACTTTGGGATACAACTTGTGCTTTATCAATCAGGACACTATATTATTGTTGTTAATAATGTCCCACGTTTGAATTCCAGATGCATATTCACAGCTAGCTTTGCTTCATTTCAGTCCAGTTCAGTTGAGCTTAGTGCATGCAACTTAGCAAACAATGCACACAGATTTCCACACCAGAATGTTGTTGTTTTACCATATATTTTAGTGCATACCATTATACTTTAAAATCATCATACTTAAGTGAACACAAGTATTTTAAGTTACGTTCTTTGTTGCATTTACACCAAGGATCGTTAGAAATCTCTTCCATCAAACAGCAACCTACAGTTCAATTTTCAATTCCATTTTATTTTTAGTATCAAATCATAACAAGAGTTATCTCAAGACACGTTACAGATAGAGTAGGTCTAGACCACACTCTATAATTTACAAAGACCCAACAATTCTCCACGAGCAAGCATTTGGTGTGACAGTATCCATGTGTTCAGAAAATAGATTAAGGTACAGTTTCACAACTCTCCACACACATTTGCAAATAATACGGCTACACTAATACCCCCATACTTATCAAGCATCAGATGTCAGAGCTTACATGAACGCAACAACTACAGTATAAAAAGTTTTATAAAATTTATATATTTATTATAAAAATAGTCCCTTATGTTTAATTGCATATCAATACCATAATATCACTTTGGCTAAAAAATAAACCAGCTCTTGTCTGATGGGCTTCTAATTTAACACTTCTGCAAGTTAATTCTCAGAGGAAGTAAAAAATGGGCTTTGATGAATTAAGATCGTCGTTTTTTTACAGCATGTATACATGCGTTATGTGAAATAAATTAGGTTGAAAAGCGATTTTCCATCTGACTCTGACTTTAAATGACGTGCAAACAGAAATTAGAGGAAAGTACATAACGAGAAAAACGGAAAGAAGAAAGTTCCTCTTTGTCTCTCTGTGTATCTGCCATGTCCGTTTGTATTTGCTAACTCAAAAAACCTGCATCTTTTGCCACCAATGACATCAGTGTGTGCGTGTGTTGGCAGTCGTAGTGGAAACACTTTGTCTCAGTGGAGACATCTGGAGAGACTTAGTGGCTACTGTAGGTGGAACAAACCCCACACAGAGCATACAAAGAGTCTCTCTGTTTTCATGTAGTTGGAAACAGTCCCTCTCTGCTCTGTGAAGGTGAGACAGAAAACTCTGTTGTGGCATAAAAGCACCTGCTTTTTCTACTCATATCAGTGGCTGCAATGGTCCTAATAATCTGTTTCTGTTGAATATACAAGTGACATTTTGTAAATATTTCTTCTAGGATTGTCATAAATACTTGATGACTACATGATACAGTAGTCAATGTCTTTGCAGTGCATTAGTGAAGTCTTTGACAGACAGCGCAAGATCATTGGAATTCTTTTATTTTTCTTCAATTTGTTTACTTACAATCCATTACAACTGTGAGGAAGGCATTACATAAGATGAAGTAGCAGATATCACATAATCATCAATATCAGTTCAAGTGTGTATATGTGTATATACACTGTGTGTGTGTGTGTGTGTGTACCTCATACAACCAAAAAAAAGCTATCAAAAACTATCCCTTAAGGATTAAAGGCTGGCTTAGTCAAACCATTAAAAACCAGCTTATAGTACGGCAGCCGATTGAGCTGCATGCATTTTGAAAGCTGGGCATAGCTACAGCTAGTTACAGGAACCTGCAGCTACAGGGCAGGTTTTTCTTACTTGTTACTTTAATGTCCGCAAAGCCAAATGACAAATGTAACGGGTGAACAAGAGTTTATGAAAGATGATGAGGTTTTCTTCAAACTGCAAAACTTAAGTGTACGTTCGATGGTGTACAATCACAAACAATTCACTTAACGCTATAGTGCTTAGTTTCTGTCGCCCCCATGAGGAATTCTAAAGTAATGACAACAAAACTGTCGGCGCATCCACATGATACAAGCCTTCCGTGATTGCGCACCACCCCCACCCCTCCTCCACACAGTTGCTACTTAGCCAAGTAGGACACAGAGGGTTAAAAAAAAAAACATGATGGACTCTTCAGAAGAGGTTATTGTCTTCGCTCGATATTCTGCGCGCAAAAGTCGCCGGATGACACCATTTTTTAAACATAGCCTACTGAGAGATACAGATACAGAGAGAGTTTTGTGTATTGGAAAATCTTAATTAGCTTTGAATAAGCTAAAGCTTTAACTACAACTAGCTTTAACGTTTTATTGTACAGATGTTTGTACATATTCAATGAGTCTAGTACATGTAGGGAAAGTGCATACTGTAGCAGTACCAGCATGGTTGTGGAGTGGGTCCTTGCACATGTGTCTGAGGTGCATGCAGATGTGTCTGGGGTGCACACACATGCGTCTGGGGTGCATGCAGATGTGTCTGGGTTGCATCAGGGATCTGTAGGGGGGTGTGGAGCGTCGGGGGGTGAGGAACAGGAAGTGTGTTCCTGGGTGGTGGTAACCTTTGAGCCTGAGCTGAGAGAGAAGAAAAGTGTTGCGGATGTTGTTGTTGGTATGACAGCTGGTGTTGCTGTAATGTTGGATGTGACCTCTGTTGCCATGATAACCCTGTCTGCTGCGACTGAAACACTTGAGGAGGCTGCCCACTGTTGATTCCTTCTCGCTCTCTGTGACTCTCCCCTGTTTTCTCCTCCTCCTCTCTCCCAGGCAGCTGCTGTTTGATGATGTAGAAGCCGTCACCGTCGTCCTCGGACAACACCTGCAGGTAGAGGGTGGAGACGACTGTTTGAGGGCGGGGCAGGAGGGACAGAGGGGTGAGGTGAGGGGTGAGGGAGGTGGGCAGGGAGAAAGACTTGACAAATGGAGATCTTCTAGGCCTCTTTGTCCTGCTATGAGACGCCTCGTCTCGTCCGTCACCATCTTTTGCTCCAGAGTCAGCATCAGCACCATCTGCAGGTACAGGCGACGGCGTTTCCGATGACGCTTTCTCAGAGTAGCTGCTGCTGCTGGAGCTGCTGCTGGAGCTGGACTCCACCTCCGGTCCAGAGTCTTCGGCTGAAGAGCTGGACTCGCCGCCCCCCCCCCAACGATGCATGGAGCTCGCCTTCTGTTTGTAGCAGGCGGCGCAGCGAGACAGACCGCCGACCTGAGGGCCTGATCTGGACTGGTACAGAGAGGGAGAGTTGTTAAGGAAAAACTCAGGGGCAGCACAACTCATTTCACATATGTGAAGAAAATGTTGGCGACCTTGATGAATTAAACAGAAGCTTTTAATGAACACTAAATTGAGGAGAATTTAGGCAGCAGTACAGTTGACAGTTTTTCTTGATTGCTTTGACCTGCTTAAAGAAACTGGGATCCACTCGGTTTTCATCATCACTGTCTCAGCAGAGCAGAACACACCTCTTGCAAATGTGTTAACCCTTTCTCATTGGATTGACACATTTCCCCCGCCCTTTTGCAGAACAGTTAACAAGGATGTCATTCAAGCAGTCCAAACTCCATTGTTTTAGCTATGGTAACCAAACAGAAACCATCTGTTCCTAACTATTAGAAACTACCTACATCAGTATGAAATCACTGAAGCACCTGTTTGACACTCCTTCACACAAATCTTCAATTAGCAATCAGTCTGCAGGCCTTAAAGGTGCAGCGTCTGTGTTGTTCTTTGCCAACATGAATGGAAGATGTCAAAGACAGAAGAGACTGAGTATCAATAGTGGATATTTCTTATACTCTACAGTAATAGATTTTATTGTTATTTTCTTATACTCTAATATATTTTATTTTGGTTTACATGTATTTTGTGTAATATTTACAGTATTTCAGTTTTCAGCCAAAGTTTCAAAATAAGAATCAATGGAATCAATAACATTTGCATCAAAGCATTTCTGATTCTGGATCCAATTCTTTGCAAGAAGGCAAATGTGACAACAAATGTCCCTGGCATGAAAGCTACGTCCAGTAATAGGCTACAATGACAAGCAATGGTGCACTGATTCACACTGATTGCTGTATTTTGTATGTTGTTGCCCACTGTGTAATGGTTGATTGGAAGAGCTCATACACTTGTTTGCAAGTTGTGTTGTTTGAAGGCAAAATTAGCTTTTGTTGCAAATTTTAAATGTGTTGGCACAGTGAGAACCTTTTGCAAACAAAATGTGTCATTTAGACCATGGGTGCCACTGTTTCGGCCTGTGTGTTAACTGTTTTGAAAAATGTGGAGTTTGAGTTGACTGCTGTGTCAAAGCAATCAAGAGAAACTGTAAACCAATCTCAATCATCTTGGCCGGACAGAGCCACGGTGCTTCTGCAAAATAGCCTCGGGAAGGAACTTGTTTTGGTGGAACGTGTATATGTAGAGAGGCGAGCTGTGGAAGTAAAATGGCTGTCGAGTGTGTGATGAGAATTTTGCTCAAAAAAAGATAATTATAATTTGATTGTTGGTTCTAGCTCGGACGATGTTTCCCGAATCGACCAGAGTTTAAAACACTTACTTTGTGTTGGCATTCTAAGCACCAGAAGGAGCAATGGTTCCTCTGCAAAAATCAAAACAAGTTCCTTTCCGAGGGGAAAGGAACTTGTTTTGGTGGAACATGTGGATGTTCAAAAGTTGTTTTAGTCGTGCAACAGAAAACTCAGGTTGGACAGATAGTCTAGCTAGCTGTCTGGATTTACCCTGCAGAGATCTGAGGAGCAGTAAACCATAGTCCTCAGAAATCCTCCAGAGTACCAAATGCCAACACAAAGAAAGCGTAAGGTAACGGACATCGAGTGTAATTTCCGGCGGCACCTGAACCATCCCTGAAATAGAACGTTGTCGATATAAGCTGCATCTCATGTCCCTTATTTGATAGCTCCTCGGTCCTCTGCTGAACCAGAAGTTGTTCTGTCCCTCCTCGGTGAAGGCTGTCTCAAAGCTCTTATTTCTGCCCCGATCACTGAGGAGCGAGCATCGAGGAGGGATCATCAAGGAGCTATAGGCGAGGATACACAAGAGAAGCCTTCCCAAAAGCTGTGCAGCTGATGGAGTTGCCAACTCCGCCCATACAGCTGAATTATTCATGTGACTGGGAGGATTTGGAGTTTTCTGTGTTCATGTTCTTACAGTTTATCTAACAAACATACTTTGATCTCTCCTACAGCTTCATGGCTCCTGTGTTAAGTTACTTCTGGTTAAATGAAGAGGTGCAGGCGACACATGCTGCTCTTTGTGCAAAGCAGCAACCTTCTCACACGTTATCTCAAGGTAAGAATAACTTTTTACTGTGCAACTTCTTTCAGTAGTTGTCCACAGAAGGTAGATTTTTGTTTTTTTTTGGTTTTGGAGGGATAGTAACAGAAAATATCCAGTGTGTCACATGAAGTATTAATGGCCACCTTTTTTTGTTTTGGACTGTCTTCATTCTGGTCCTCAGCGGAGCCTGCAGAGTGTGACTGAAGTCCTCCAGACTCCACCTGCTCCACCTCTTTCACTGCATTCATCCCTTCCGCTTTGCAATGTCAAAAAAAGTAAGAAAAACATTTAAAGTTTTATGAAGTGAAAAAAAGGAGACAGTACTCTTTCATTTGTGGTTTTAAGTTACGACATTCATGCTGGTCTTCTCAGTTGTGCCCTCAGTTTACTGCAGGTTTAAAAAGCTCCATTTTGTTAGTTATGTAGCGAAGACACCAGGGGCCCTATCTTGCACCCGACGCGGTGTCTTTGTGTCTTTGCTAGTTTAAAACCGACGCAGTTGTCAATTTCCCATCCAGCACCCGCGTCGTTTAAATAGCAAATGCACCTGCTCCCATCATTGCGCCCATCGCGTGCTGGTCTTACAGGGAGGTGTGTTCAGGTGCATTCTGGGCGTATTGCTATCTTGAGGCAGCGGGAAGTGATCGCGCCATTGACCAACAAAAACCTGGTCTAAAGTCAATAATGCAGCATTTCATTGTTATTTTAACAGCAAATTAGTAAAATGCTCCTAGGCTCGTGCACAGCGCACACACACTATGCTTGTTACACACACAGGGACGCACAGCAGCACACAAACATGCAAAAGATTACAAATAAAAATATTACAGTGCAAATCCGCCATCATAATAGCAATGCTCCAAGGTCCAAACGCACCTGACTTTTAAAGGGAATGGGAGAAGACACTCTGATTGGTTTATTGCATGTTACGCCCAAAACACACCTCTGATTAATGAAGACACTAAGTACAACCCTTTTGAACCATGCGCCCGGCGCACAGAGCCTTTTTTCCGCCGTCAAACTGGCAAAAGTGGATTTGGACACGCCCTAAACGCGCCAGGCGCTTCACGCCGTGCACTTATTTCGTTAAAATAGGGCCCCAGCTGTTAAATGTCAACTTTTCATGAGCTAAGTGAAAGAAAAGCAACAAAAATGAATATTAGTTTTTAGATAATGCAGTTTTTAAATTGTTGATTTATCTTAAAAAAGTTGGAAAATGTTCTCAGCCCATACAGCAACACTTTGTCCCGCCGTTTATCTGAATTATTCAAAATCACCAAATTCGGAGATACATGCTTTTAACTAGACAGTCAACAACATGTAACAGACTGAGTCACTAATATTTAAAATAACTTCTGTGGATTTTGCATAAAAAAACTTTTACTTTAAGCCCCCTTTAGAAGATCATACCAGTTATTTGTATGTTTTATTAAAGGTGCTGTAGGTAGGATTATGAAGATCCAGGACTTAGCCAAAGAATTTGAACATCAACAACTTCTCAGTCCCTCCCCCCCCCTTTCTGCTAAAGCCCAAACTCTCTCCTAAGCCCCTCCCCCCACAAGGGAGAATGAATGCGTGTGCCTGAGCAGTGATTGACACGCAGTTAGACACCCCCCCCTGGCCCTGATTGGTGCATCTGAACAGGGAGCTGTGGATTTTTGCAAATCCCACTACAGGCTGTAGGTGGAGCCAGAGGAGCTGGATCTTTTTTTAAATGACCTGCTTCATGTAGTTCTACTGGAACATAGGGTCAGTTTCAACAAATATGACAAAAAGGTAGTTTTATAAGTCTTACCTACTGCACCTTTAAACATCACGTCTACATTACTGGAAAACATTTTCCTATGAATAAAATCGTCTTGATGCTTTTCAGATTAATCTTTGTCTACAACTGCTGTCTCTGTAACCTGACTCAGTCAAGTTTAATTTCCATATCACGATGAAAAAATGGGGAAAATGCAGGAAAAACACAGATATTAAGAATTGTTTTACTTATTTCTTTTTTTTTTTAAGATTATTTCTTTAATTCTGTTATTATCCCACACATATTTTGTATGTGCAGCGTGCGGGGTGGATGTTTATGGAATTATAACAAACCGATTAGTCGATTGACCAAAAAGTTACCTGCAACTAGTTTGATAATCAATTAATCATTTTAGTCATTTTGCCAAATATTGTCTCGTTCCAGCTTCTCCAATGAAAGGATTTCATATATCTTTGTAACCTGAATATCTTTTGGTTTGGGATATTTCGTCGTTCAAAACAAGACATTGAAAGACGTCACATTGGGCTCTGGGAAGTTGTGGGGGGCATTCTTTCACTAGTTTTGACATTTAGACTAAACCAGTGTTTCTCAACGGGGGTGGTACAGCCCCCCCAGGGGGCGTTCAGAGGATGACGGAGGGCACTGGAAGCAATATTGTGGGAAAGGGGGCGTTGAGGTGCCTTTGGGGGGATTCCCTTTTTATTATACAATGACAGTGTATAGACATGAAAGGGGGAGAGAGATGGGGGACGACACGCAGCAAAGGGCAGCAGGCTGGATTCGAACCTGCGCCGCTGCAGGACTCAGCCAACATGGGTGAGCTAGAGGCCGTCCCGGGGGGTTTTTAAGGCGAGTTTACACCAAAGGTTCACAACAATACGAGTTTACACTTTAAACTACTTAAGAGCAGTGGTCTGTAACATTAAAACCGGCCAGTTTACACCACTGCAACTAGACGAGACGGTGGATTGTAACTCGTCTTCTCTTTAGTGTTTCTTTAGGCTTTGTGCGGTGCAGCTCCGTGCTGCCTTCATGGGAACGGGACGTCAGAGCATCATCTCATATAAACTCCGTACTGCAGCGTTATGAATCGGTCTTGTTGTGAAATTTATAGTCTATATTGAACTTTAACATCATTTATCTTTAATAAGTCCATGAACATAGCTGTCGAACATTTTTTATTCAATGATATGATTTTTTTTGATTTTTGACAATAGTAACAACAATAATAGGACAAATAACAACAATAATAGGAACTAATCATTAATATTCAGGGCAATTAGCCTACATCTTATTTGATGGGGGGCAGTAAGGGACCTGGATAATGGATAGGGTGGGCGCTGGTCCCAAAAATGTTGAGAACCACTGGACTAAACGATTAATCGCTAATGAAAATAGTCGTTACTTGCCACCCCGAACAGCTGTAACATCATGCCATCGTCCTTTTCACAATGTTAACTCTTTATGATGTCTATCTCATATGATATAGTCTGTATGATGTCAACTTCTACAGAAACACTCCGACAACAACAAACAGTGTACTTACTCATACTTGTATGTGCTCCTCTTCAGGTCCAGGATGCAGCCTGACTGTCAGGTTGTGTCGACCTGCATTTACACAGCCAGGTGAGTGTGCGTGAGAGTACACTGTGGGTCATTTTGAATAAAGCGCCGCCAAAGAAAAGACAGGCGACCGCTGACAGACAAACACACACCCTCTGTAAACACATCACCCCTCCAGGATGCTTCACAGACTCCCACTGACTGGAAAAAAAAGAAACTCCACCCTCTCTTACCTCTCTGGTTACTTTCAAGTGACTATATGTCACTTTTTAGCGTTTCTGAAACTGTAATTTTTCATATAATGATGACGTATGACCTGTAACAGCCAACGAGACAGACTAACTATTACTAAAACACTATTTTTATGTCGTTTTTATACGATACATCCAGGCCAAGTTACCGTATGCACTTGAAATGCAACGAAGCATCTATAACATTCTTTTTTTGTAAATGAATGATTTTCTGTCTGAACAAACACATTCTCACTCCCATCACGTAAAATACGGACGCTTGGGCAGGTGCCTTTGGCGTTGTTATTGACGCTAAAAGTCTCCTTTAGCGTCATATAACGCGCTTTATCTAAACGCGCTTGGTCGGGACTATTGCCCTCACTTTTGACGCAGTGACGTTAAGGAAAAGGTCGTGGGCGGGCTTATAAAAGGTACGTTTCCATGACACGCGGGACAAGAACGGGACAGTTGGGTTTAGGAAAAGAAGAACGGGACAGTTGGGATTGGGAAACGTGACATGCGGGACACGATCCCTGGTCTCCTAGGTGAAAGTCCTGTGTTGTTTGACCCATCCACCACCCCCAACCAACCTCCCTACGCAGATTTTTGGGCTTTCATACTACTCGCTACCATTGCAGCTCTTAATGATACGTCATTTTCAACCGCCCGTGGAGCTGCTGCTCTGCCCGGTGCGTTTTACACACACGCTGAAGGGCGCTTTTCTCGTTGTATCCGACACTGACAGCCACTGCCCAAGCGTCCGTATTTTACTCGGGGATTACACTCGGTAATACTGCACCATAAAGAAAAGACCTTTAGGACAGCATTTGTGGTAAAAACACTAGCGCTTTTGTCCAAAGCGGCCACTAGAATCAACACAAACTGAAAGTTACACATAGCCACTTTAAATTCCTGATTTGACTTATATTTACTGAGTTATGCTTATTCAGGTTAGGCACACAAAATGTGTATGAACACAACGCATGTTTAAATAAACAATGACTAACTCAGTTTAAAATAATTCTTTTTATTTATACAATGATAAGTCTGATGTTACTTCGTGCAGAGACACTTAAGGCATGAAAATCTCTCCGCTGGTTTGTCCAAAAACTGACCAGGCTGTCATTAATAATAAAAAAAAAAAAACTATAATAAAGAAAATATGATTCAGTTGTACAGTAATGCAGCAGTTTAATTCAGTTAATTAGTTTCCTCTAAACAAAAAGCAGCAGAGCCAGGAGACAGTTAGCTTAGCACAAAGACTGGAAACAGGGGGAAACTGCTAGCTGTGCTCTGTCCAAAGGTAACACAATCCAACTACCAGCACGTCTAAAACTCACTGATTAACATCTTTTAAATGTTAGTTTAATTCGTACAAAAACCACACAGATTACAGATGAATTACCGGACAAATACGAGAGCAGTATCAATCTCCTGACTCTTGGCAAGACAGCAAATACGTGTATTTCCCAAAATGTCGAACTATTCCTTTTTAAAGAGACTATTTGTCTAAGATGAAATCATGATGAAGGGCGTTAAAACTTCCAGAACACTGGCAAGAAAACATTCACAAACTTGAGCTTCATATACTGTCTTTAAAAGTTTCTGAAAAATCTTTAAATGAATTTGGGGATGCATTTTTACAGCAAGTGTTCATTCTAAATGGCTGAATAATTGTATTTTAATCTATTCTCCATGTTGTAGTCTTTAAATATGTATTCTTGTTTAATCTTTGTTTACCAATTAATTTGTAACAGTGTTTTACAAACTCCTGTAAGTGCTTGAACTACAAAATTCTAATTAAAATCTGATAGGCATGAGGAATATAAATGATCATTTAAAGCTCAAATATGGAACTACAATGCCGTTATAAATAATTCATAAAATCACAAGTTATTTGACATCAGAAGCTGATCATGGAGCCAACACGCGTGGGGAATTAAAACTACAGTGGCTGAAATCTTGTTTTACTGGAGACGACCTCTGGACAAACATGTCTTCTTCACAGTATTTCAAGAAAAAGGGAAGATAACTGTTTAAACGTGTTCATAACAAAAACGGAACACACATTTTGGTGAAAGTAAGAAGTCTTGTCGGATTTAAATACTGGTATTGCTACATACAAGGCTGCTGCAACTGCAAAACATTCTTTCAAAAATAAGAAACAAAAATAAACATTAATATCAGTTTCACAATCATCATCACGGTTATCCAACACAGTACCTTTGTCACTTTTTTCAGAGCACTGACATAAAAAAAGGACATTGTTTTAAAGTCTAAAGTGCAAAACAATCACACATACACACTGAAAAGTTACTGTATGTGTTTGGAGCAATTTAATTGATTTTATACTCTAATAATGGTTTGCCTGATTGGTGGCGAGAGAGATTTAACATTTAAAAAAATCAGCCAGCTTTTAGGAAGTTTAGGATTCGATAGCTGTGGTCAGTTTGGACATAATTCCCCCCGCCAACATTAAAGTGAAAATGATTTTGGCCAAAGCTGAAGGAGTGAACTGTCCCCTGAATGTGTTTATAGGTGAAGGTTTCCCATATAAAATCATACCACGGTACAAACAAGATCAGTGTGGTTTCTCGTTTGAGTCACTGTTGAAGATCGTTTATGTAACGATGTGTTTAATCGGAGTGTGTTCACATGACGTCTTCTGTTCATGTTTAAACAGCAAAGCAGGTTTACAAGACAA
Source organism: Sander vitreus (assembly GCF_031162955.1). NCBI lineage: Eukaryota > Metazoa > Chordata > Actinopteri > Perciformes > Percidae > Sander > Sander vitreus. The sequence continues at coordinate 27,422,942 of NC_135871.1, forward strand.
GGGGAACTGGATTCACAAATTGTAGCTCAGTTTGCGGATGCCTGTCAGTATTTTCACTGCTTGGATTTGCTAGCTAATCGTTGAAATGTTTGTTTTTTGGTTCTGATTAATCCACTTTAAAAAGGGTTCTGCGCTCCACTGACGTTTGCTTTGGCAGGGGAAAGTGCAGCTACATAGACAACATTTTTTAACTACCATGTGTGCAAAAGGCATCATCTGAACTCACTGTTGAACTCATCCAACGTTTATTCACTCATGTGCTTCATTAAAGCACTTGTTTACGGCGGCTCTGAGAGCACAACACACTGCGACTTAGGAAAGCAAACAGACAAAACGCCATCAAATGAAGGAAACGTGCTCAACTAATTGACAACACATAAGCAGCATAACAAAATATATCAAATGTGTTTCTTAATTTGTTTGTTTTATCTATTTGTTTTCTTGCAGTGCGTTGATCTTTCAGGGCCACCGTACCTTCTGTCTTTTCAGGGTCACGTTTGGCTGGAATTCTTCACCAAAAAAAAGGCAAGAAAATGCTCAAATACAAACAATAAGAGGCAGTAACTTGCACACATTCACACCTATCTGTAATTTAGAAACGTTGTTCCTCTGATCTGACTTGTCTTTGGACTGCAGGAGGCAAAAACAAACTTCCTAAGCAAAGAGCTGGAGAAGAAGCATGATGGCTAGGGCTGGGCAATATGGAGAAAATCAAATATCCTGATATTTTTGACCAAATACCTCGATATCGATATTGTGGCGATATTGTAGGGTTGACGATTTGTGCTTTCATAAAATATTTACACAATGAGATTTTGGATAAATAATCATCAGTTATGTTGATATAATAACTATGTGGGTAAAGGCAAATAATAGCATAACAGTTACAGTCTGGTAAGTTCAGAAAATGACATCACTTTACTGTAATGCAGCCTTTAAAACCAGGAAACGACAAGACTTGTGTCATATCAGGATATTACGATATCCAAAATTTAAGACGATATCTAGCCTCATATATCGATATCGATATATTGCCCAGCTCTGATGGCACATTTAATATATTAGATTTGTGCAAAAAAAAAAAAAAGGCCTCTGAAGAGCCTCAGCTCTCTGAGTATACTGTGGCAGAGATAATCGCCTTCAGGAACCTTTCAGAGACGCCGTTTTATCAGTCTGGTTTCATCCTCCGCTACGTCACTTCTGACAACATCAAAGATGAGAAGCTGACGGGAAGAGGGATAGAGACAACTGGCCTGGAAGAAGAATGTAGAAGATGCTTGGCAAGTTACCAAGGAAAGAAAAAGTTAGGCAAGTTCTTGAGTATGTGGAAAAAGCAGAAAATATTATACGAGAAGATGCTTTTGATTTCAACGTCCCATCAAAGCGCCACGGAAACAAACCTCAGAAGACATGACCTCAAAAATTCAACACTTCCTGCACATTATCGCGTCCATTTAAAGCAGTGAACGATCAATCCAGTTATTCTTATTGATAGCGTGCCGGGGAGCTGCCTACTACAACATCACAGTCCTAATCTGGTTGCCACTCAGAAAGTTCACATCTTTAACAGTAACTGCCATTTTCATTCACTTTGTTCTCAGATTTGTATCAGGAAGTCCAAACGCCAAGGCTACCATCATCTCCACGAGTGTGTCCATAGTGTGAATGTGGTTACCTTTTCCTCCCTTTGTCTCAAGTCCAGCTCTTTCCTGCTGTCTTTTCCGGCTCTCCAGTGTGTACTGTGCAACTGAAACACCCAAGACAGCCTTCAGGAAACGATTCATTAGGATTCCAAAGTGCATGTGTTTGGCAACCAGCTGACGTCAGAGAAAAAGTACGAGGAGGACAATCCTAGAGGAGATCAAATGTCTGTCAATTGGTCCGCCCAGAGTCCAGCAGGGTTGTGATGGACGTCAGGTCTTCAGATGGACAGGTCTGTGTCTGTGTCAGTAAGTGTGGTCTTTGGGCTCACGCTGCCTCCTCTCTCTTCAGGAATGGAAGACGAGTCACCGTTGACACTGGGCAGCATACCTGGAACACACACACAGGGAGTGAATACACGCATCAACTTTCACAGGTGAGTTGTCTTTATTCAGGATCTGCTTTTATTTAAAAGAAGTATTGAGATTGGACCGATAGGACATACTATACTATGACTTTTTTGTGACATTTTTCTATGACACACATAAAATGTATACTATGACAAAAAGTCATAGTATACTTTTGACTTTTTTAGGAATTTTTTTAGGAATTTTTGAAAACATTCATACTATGACTTTGTTGTTTTATTGCAGTTCAACTTGCCAACGACAATGATGGTGCACGTCTACACCGCCGACATGGAGTCCATCCTTACCTGCTCCATCACCATCTGGTACGCTGCTGCCAACGCCAAGGGCAGACTGCAGCGTATCATTCGCTCTGCGAAGAAGGTGATTGGCTGCAATCTGCAATGCCTCCAGGACCCTGAGGCGGGCAGGAAAGATTGTGGCCGACATCTCCCACCCTGGACACAAACTGTTTGAGCCACTCCCCTCTGGCAGGAGGCTGAGGTCCATCAGGACCAAAACCTCACGCCATCTGCAGCTGGCCTCATCCCGCCCCATAGACACTACACGTTACATTAACGTAAAGTCCCAACATCTGTCACAATGCGTTACATTAACGCACACATCTATTGGACTATTCTCTCTCTCTCGCTCTCTTATATATCTCTATATATCTCATACTGTGATTTTCTTGTACACTCCACTTGTACAAAAAAAATGTGCAGCTCTTCATTTTTAAAAGAGATATTGTACTTACTTTGTACATTTTTGTTAATTTTATGGTTCTTGACGGTTCTTAACTACTTGCTTAGATTTTTGTATTTTCTCTGTTTATTGTTATTCACCAAACACAGACAAATTCCTATGTATGTGAAAACCTACTTGGCAAATAAACTGATTTCTGAGTTTCTAAGTTGTGCTATCTTATAATCAATGTATAGTTGTGTGTGGCTGATGTAACCGGTTAGAACTCAAGGTGGCGATGAGTTCTTAAAATGTATGGAAAGGGTCTTTTAAAAAAAAAAGGTAGTGTGTCTTACGCTCAGTGTCATAAACGGAGCTGTCGGAGCACGTCCGGTTCCTGCGCTGAGTTGACCTTTGACCTCCACTCAAGTACTCCTTAGGAACACCTGACCTGAGAGGAAAAAAAAGAAAATAGTGATAAAATAGGACATTTTCTCTTACCGTTTGCTGCGTCAGAGATGAAGTTTATTTCCCCAGACATCTTTTTATAGGACAATGTACAGATTTGCAAAGATCATCTTAATCAAACATCTTTTGGTTTGGATAAAATAGACATCCTGCATTGTGTTTACTTAAGGAGTATCAATTAGTTATACATTAATATCCATGTAAATACAAATAGATTTAGTCTTTTTCTCACACGCAACGTCATAACACATGCAAGGCCAAGTCAAGGAGGAGATGTGTGCTCCCTCTGAGGAGATTAAAGTTATCAGTGATGAATAAAAAGAGTTGCAATGTTTCTATACAGACTGTGCCTGCTAAAAGTCCTCCTAAACTTTTGTTAAAAAGTAAGTACGTAAGAAGAAACCGATGCAGAGCTTTGGATCGTCACTACCGTTTATTCAGCACATTTCGAGGTGGAGGAGTCACAATGTTTCTCATTCACCTGACCTCGACATGCTCGCCTTCATCTGTAGCTGATGAAGAATCAGCCCAAACTACTGCAGCTATCACAGTTGGGTTGTAAATGTCAATGAAATGTTACTATCCAGACTTCTTTCTCTGTTCATATTCCCCCTACGCTATAATGCCATGGCTCTAAATGTTACCACAGTGTTCCATAAAACACAACATGTAACCACAAAAGGTCAAGAAACATTTAATACGTATAATAAACCAGTGTTTGTATGTCTTCTGTCAGAGTGACAAGGTCATCTATAAGACCATGTGATACTGAAACTGTATTATAAAGCCGTATTAATTATCTCAACTACTGAAAAACACATTTCATTCTCGTGAAATTAAAACTTACCATTATAACAAATCCTGTCCATAAGTGCTGTTAAAAGAAAACATGCTTAATTGTTCATGTGAACAACTGACTAGAGTTTTAAGACTGTGAACCTATTTTTTAAGGCATCCGCTGTATTCAAGGTGTTGCAATGCCGCCTCCTGGAGGCCATAGTTAATAGTAATAATCCATACATTCAGACATCCTAGCAGCCATGCATTATGCCAAAGGTCATTCATCTTGATGCTTTTGCTTTACATATTTGGCGAGCAGATCGGTTTGGAAGTTGGTTTAAAGTCTGAATAAACCAGGTTTCAACTGGAAGTCTCCTAGAAATGACATGCATTTCTTTTTTTCTTTTAATTTGAGGTAATCCTACCTTGTCTCTTACATTGTTATGTTTTCTTTTTATGTTATTGTTTGTTTTAACATTTAATCCTGTTTTGAAAGACACTAAGCTGCATCTTTGCAATGACAAGTGCTGTACAAATAAAGTTATTATTATAACAAGGAGGAAGTACGCTATGTAAGAAAATATGGTTTCACTTTACTTGAAGGTATCTTTATGAGAGTGACATGACACTGTGTCATAAACATTATGAACAAGTCATAAACGTTTATGACATAACGCTTCTGTCAGTGAGTGTCATTCGGTTTTTGTTATAACAAGTTATGGTTAGAGTTAGGGTTAGGGTTGGGGTTTATGTGTCATGACAGTGTCATGTCACTCTTATGTAGATACCTTCAAGTAAAGTGTTACCCAACATATGCATGTGTTCATCTCACCTGTCAAAGCTGTATGTTCCAGGGTGACTGATTGACCTCTTCGTCTGAGCAGACATACAGAAAGACAGAACAGAACATATTTTTGTTAGTACAGCAGTATTTGTTAGTGTAGGATGTCCACAGTCCTGCAGCTTCCTGAATGTGTCCGTTTTATGAAATCAGCATGTAATAAAAAAAGGGAAATACAAATAACAATGTGGGCAGCAGCTACAAGCAGAAAATGTCTCCTCTCTGTCTTCTAAATAACTAGTGTGACATTTAATATTTTTATCACATACTATATTTTTATGACATACTAAACTATTTTAAGACATCTATACTATGACTTTATTACTTTTTACGACTTAGTATACTATGACTTTTGTATGACTTTTTTCGACATACTATACTATGATTTTTTTCGAAATACTATATGACTTTTTTATCACTTTTTTCAACATACTATGACTTTTTTCGAAATACTATACTATGACTTTTTACGACATACTATACTATGATTTTTTATGACTTTTTTTAAAATGCTATACTATAACTTTTTTCGAAATACTATACTACGACTTTTTTATCACTTTTTTCAACATACTATACTATGACTTTTTTAATATACTATGCTATGAATTTTTTCAACATACTATACTATCACTTTTTTAATATACTATGCTATGAATTTTTTCGACATACTATACTATCACTTTTTTATGACTTTTTTCGACATACTATACTATCACTTTTTTATGACTTTTTACGACATTTTATACTATGACTTTTTTGACATTTGTATTACACTAAGCCAATTGACTAACACCTAATTGATGCACACCTATTTCATTTGATTTCTTACTGGCATTATTGCGTTTTCTTGCAGAGAACTTCATTTCAGCCTTCAGGCGTCTGATATGGTGGATGATTGATTTTAAGCAGAGCTTAACATAATGTGTGTGCACTGCATGAAAAAAGAAAAACTAACAAATACAAATAAATAACAGCAAACCAGAAACTTAGCTTGAAGCAAATTAAAGCTCTGTGTTCATTATGATTAAATTGTTTGGGTCATTTACAAGTCTGTGGAAAATGTTTTTCATACTGTGCAAAAATGAGTGTGCAGCCACCACCAGGAACAATTTGGGCAGTTAGAGCAAATAATATAAATACATTATTTGCCTTTAATGTCAGTAAATCATCTATGGGCTTTATAGTATCTGGGTCACAATTCTCTAATACTCAAATTAAAGGGATTTAAATCAAAAATGTTTGTTATGTCTTTACGGTACGTTAATATATATATATATAAAATAATATGTTTTTTAAAACTCAACAAATAATAATAACTGAATTGGCCTCAAACATCCAGTATCAGTAAGACCCATGAAGTGGAAGAAGTACTCAGATATTTTACTTAAGAAGTTAAATAACTGCAGTGTAAAAATACTCTTACAAGTAAAAATCCTGCCTTCAAACTCTTAAGTAAAAGTACATAAATGTTGGCATCAAAATATATTTAAAGTACCAAAAGTAACATATTTTAAGTATTCATTATGCAGAATGGTACATTTCAGAACGATTTATATATTATTGGATTATAAATCAGTACTAATGTTGCAGCCAGTTAAGGTGGGGCTACTGCTGGGTAGCTTAATCCATAATAATACATCATAATATATTAGTGTATTCATATTTTCTATTAATAATCTGAATCTGCAAAGTAACTTGTTACCAAAGTTATCAAATACATGTAGTGGAGTAGAAGTATGAAGTAGCATACAATGAAAATACTCCAGTGAAGTACAACTACCTCAAAATGTACTTATGTACAGTAATTGAGTAAAAGTTCAGTTGGCTTTCCTGGACAGTAACAATGGTTTAAAGAGGAATTATTCAGTGCATTTTGACTGCAGGTTCTTCCTGTAGCATTCCTTTTTTATTATCACCAAAACTCTTCTGTGTAGACTTATTGTACTTGAATGAGTTAAAGAAAGTGTAATAACCCTTTCAGGAGGCCGGAGGTCAGGGGTCAAACTCTGGTTGGCGAGGGTCATACACTCCTCCAAAGTCTTAATGAAAGTTGCACAGGTTGCACTGAGGAGAGAGGCCTGCCGAGAGAGAGAGAGAGAGAGAGAGAGAGAGAGAGAGAGAGAGAGAGAGAGAGAGAATATGAATTACCTTAAAAGGTAAAGGGTACTTTATTGTCACATACACATAGCGAAATTCATTCTCTGCATTTAACCCATCCCCCATTTACAGCCCCCGGGAACCAACTCCAGATCTGAGCCAGTGCCTTGATCAAGGGCACTGACTGGAGAACCTAGTACATGTTTTTTGATGGTGGGGGAAACCAGAGCACCCGGAGGAAACCCACGCAAACTCCACACAGAAAGGCCCGGAACGACCTGGATTTGAACCCAGAACCTTCTTGATGTTGGCCACAGTGCTAACCATTAGGCCACCATGCTGATTAAAATAGTTGCAACTGCATCACTTACACTTACACTAAAAAGTATTTCAGCAAACTGATTTGCTCTTCAAAACGAATAAAAACTGAACCTACAAACGTATCCCTAATAAACATTATCTAAAAAAAGTATGTAGTTATAAGTCTAACTTTGTGGAAATAAGGATGTGACTAAATGAGTTTGGGGTCAACAGAAGATGCGTCACCTCAGAGGTGGGCGTTTCCTCTGTGTCGGCCGTGTGCTGTGATTGGATCGTTTGGACCTGCTGGACAAGGAGGTCGCAGTACAGACGTAGTTCAGACATCTTTGTCTTCAGACAGTCTGGACCTAGCAACAGACGCACACAGACAGTTAAAATACCTTTTTAAAAACGTCCTGAAGAGGTAAATCTGAAATAGAGACAGAAATCTTCTCCTTGAAGCATGGTGCAATGATAGCGAGCTAGAGATCAATGTGGCAAAGGCAAACGAGTTACTCTTTTGCAAAAAACAAGACACAACAACAGAGCCGGTTTTATTTAATGGCCTAGCAGTTGTGGAAACTGTGGGAACTTTTAAGTACCTAGGTACGGTTCTTGACAACCATTTGAGTTTTTTTAGATAACACAGACTATATTTATAAGAAATGCTCACGACGACTCAGTCTCCTCAGAAGACTGAGCTGTCAGGGCGTCAGTGCTCAGATTACTGAGCTAGTATACACCACACACATTGAAAGCTTGGTTTGGCCATTTAAGCTGCAAACTCAAGAAAAAGCTTAACAGGATAGTGTCAATGGCTAGCAAAACAGTGGGAAAACCCCAAAAACACCTGACCCAAATATACACTGACAGAATACACACCCTTTTTCCAGTCAGTTTGAGCTCCTGAAGTCTGGGAGGCGCTTCAGAGTGCCTCTGGCAAAAAGTGTATTTATTTTTTATTAAAAAAATCCTTTATTCCAAATGCCATCAGTATCCTCAACCAAACCAAGTGAAAACATCAAACTGAGTTGCTATTTTAATGTATTTAAGCATACTTCTTATTTTGTATCCTGATATTTTCTTTTTTTCCCCATTTTATCTTGTTATATTCCACTTACTATGTCTGAGATGTTGTCTGTATGTTTATCTGTCTTGTATGTATGGTGAGCCAAAGAAACATTTCCACCATGGGACATTAAAGATGTATTCTATTCTATTAGAAGTGAGACTGTGTGGCATTTTTGTCAGCAACATTTCCACCTCACTATTAATAAAACCAGCACAAGCTTTTAAATAATATCTTTGGAAACAAGTGGGATTAATGAATTATAGCTTAAACAATGTCTGTGTGTACATTACATTTTTCTATATGGCCTCTATTAACTACAGGCCTTCCCATTTGAATACCGGCTTTTATAAGATCGTAAATACTACACACAATGTACAGTATTTTACATTTTATTTATCTTACCTGTTTTTTTCTTATTAACTGCTAGTGCTAAAATTACAGTTTTATTTATTTCTACTTTACAGTAGAAGTGATATGATGGCATCACAAAGTGTTATTTCAAATTCCCTTTTGGTTTTTAATGAAAAGCAAAATATCTTCACACACCAATACAAACGCCATTATGAGAACAAACTCCAAGAGAGGTCACAAGCTAAACTGTCTTACAAACAGGTGGGTTTTCCCCCATTTGTTTTAAAGTGATTTTCCTACAGAAAGAGGATCAAAACACAGACGTGGCAGACGGACAGACTTAAATACAAACTCTGTGTACCTTTGTGTTTGTGACTGTCCAGTGTTCCAGCCTTGGACGAGCCTAAAGCCACCAGCCACCTCTGTCTCTCTGCAGAGTTCACAGCTCGGACGTAGAAATGCTGCTCGCCAGGGATGATCAACTCCAGGCGCGTTGGATCTGTCGGATGAACTGAAACATAAAACATAAACAGTGTGTGATGGATGCGTATAGATGTGTTTAGTACCATGAGTGAGGACGGACAGGGGAGGTATAAGAATCAGAATCAGAAAAGGTTTTATTGCCACAATTAGTACACGCATGTGGAATCTGCCTTGGTGAAAGGTGCATACATAAACAAACAAACAAACATATTAAAGCTCCATTGTGTAATTTTTTGATTTGATTCTTAGCAAAAAACACTTTGTTCTTTCACAAATATATGCTCATTCATGTGTAATTACTTCCACCAACTAATCAAAGTATTCTCGTAGAATCTGCCATTCAGAATCATTCAGAATACAAGCGAGCGAGTCACTCGAATGGCGTCCACCATGTAGCGCTTCCATCTTTAAAATACATTAGCCAAAGAGGGACATACCTCCGCCTTTCGCTTTTACACTCAGTGGCACTGACTATGACAAATGCCAGCCGGGAGATTACTCACGACTAGCTACAGCTAGAACAGCTGCATGTAAACGATGGAGATACTAAGAGCTAATTTCGGTTTCACGGACATTGTTCATTCTGCTCAGAGAAATATATTAAAAACACAAACCCCCGTTGCTTCTCTCCTCGTCATCTTTGGAGAGTGTCTCTTTAGTGTTTCTTTGCCTAGGCGGTCTCACCGATCCACTGCCACCGGCTCTGTCTTTTGGTTTTTCGTTACCTTATTTCCCTCTTCCTTTAGCTTTCCCTCGCACCTCCGTGGCATCAACTGATCTCTGACTCTGCTCACGGAGAAAAATATGTAGCCTACGCTGTAAACATTGCCTTACACTATTAATCTCGTACAATATACAGAACGGACAGAGTCGTACTGGAAGCCATGTTAATCTTGGCATACGGCCACCGTAGGAGTTAAAACACGCTCGGAATGGGAGGGGCTAGAAAGTAATATTCAGTTGGTTGTCATATACAATTTCACTGCTAGATGGGAGAAATTCTGACACAATGTAGCTTTAAGTGTCAAATATAGGTATACAGGGTCAACAAATGGAATCATCTGCCAGGCATTTTTAAACAGCGGTCTGACCTTTAATGTCACACACGGACATCTTGATGGATCCTTTGCTTCCTTTACCAACGTCGTCCTCGCAGTCATAGTAAGACAGGACTCCATTCTCTAAGACGAACCAGCGTGGCTGCCAGCCTGAGCACACAAAAACACATTCAAACCCTAAGCGACAAATAGGTGTCTCTGTGTGGAGGTTTCATTGGTCAGATGATAGGAGATATCAGAGATATATAGTAAAGTATTGCACTTCCATAAAATTGGAAGACTGACAACAGACAGATTAAACTTCATGCACCAAAATGCTGGATCCTTTGGTTTCAACGAAAGATTAATTTCACTGTTGATGACTCTGCACATTAGTTTTTATTGTTCTATTGTTTTATAAAATGTCAGAAAATGTAAAAAAATAAAAATAAAAATAAAAAAAATCACAATTTCCTAAATCCAAAAGGTGTCTACAAACTTGTTGTGGTCTGTGCTCGCAGCCAGCAAAGTTGTTTGGTTTGTTTGTCTTTAGGGCTCTGTTTTTGTTGTTTCTGTTCAGATTTGCTTTCTGCACACACCACTAATAATCCTGAAATACACGTTTCACAGTATTTTTGAGTACCATTTAATGTGAGTTTTATTTATGTATTTATTTAACCAGGTAAGCCGATTGAGAACAAATTCTCATTTGCAACGACGACCTGGTAAATAAAGAATCTACAAAATACAGATCACATCAAGAGTCGATATACAGTTTGTGCAAGGTGATGTCTAAGTGGTATGGCAGTAACACAATACTAATACAACAGGCCAAGTAAAAATAGTGAATGTAGTACAGAGTCTATATACAGTTTGTGCAGATGGAATAGTGTAAAAGAGCATTAAACAAACATGACGGCAGTGCAGGGGAGAATGTGTCACTATGCAATGGAGCATAAGAGACAATAGAGTAAGGGTGTGTAATACTGCATGAATGGTGGAAGAGAGTTAACACGAGCAGTGATTGGACAAGAGCTCAGACAGCAGTACTTTAAAGGAACACGCCGACTTATTGGGACTTTAGCTTATTCACCATAGAGCTAGATACAGTCCCATACATACCCTTCTCATCTCCGTGCGTGTCGTAACTGTCTGACGCACTCACCGCTAGCCTAGCTTAGCACAGATCCTGGAGGTAACCGGCTCCATCTAGCCTACTGCTCCCAAATACGTGACAAAATAACGCCAACATGTTCCTATTTACATGTTGTGATTTGTATAGTCACAGCGTGTACAAATAACAAGGTCACATGAGACACAGCCATCTTCTAACTGTATATAAACTGGGAACTATTCTCCACAGAAGGCGAGGCACTGCTACTTGGGCGGAGTGATTTGATCGCAACACCTGAGAAGCCCCGTGGTGAGGAGCAGAGAGTAACAACGGTGCTTTTCAGGTGTTGCTAATCACTCCGCCCAAGTAGCAGAGCTTCGCCTTCTGAGAATATAGTTCCCAGTTTATATACGGTTAGAAGATGGCTGTGTCTCATGTGACCTTGTTATTTGTACACGCTGTGACTATACAAATCACAACATGTAAATAGGAACATGTTGGCGTTATTTTGTCACTTATTGGGAGCAGTAGGCTAGTTGGAGCCGGTTACCTCCAGGATCTGTGCTAAGCTAGGCTAGCGGTGGGTGCGTCAGACAGAGTTACGACACACACGGAGATGAGAAGGATATGTATGGACTTATCTAACTCTAGGGGTTATGAATAAGCTAAAGTCCCAATAAGTCGGCGTGTTCCTTTAAAGGCAGCGAGTGGGATAAGTTTTAAGGTTTTTTGTAATTCATTCCAGTCGTTGGCAGCTGGGTAAATACGTTGTTTTTACTTTAATCTTTAAATATGTGTGTTCTACCTTATTTTGTCTGTGCTTTGAGCTGATTCATGAGAACATCTCATCTCATTCACAGCTGACAGAAAGCAGTTTATAGAGGCCTGTCATTACAGTCACAAGCAGAGTATATTTTGTCCTCTACCACTATTATTTATAGACATGCTGTGCTGCCATTATTAAGGTCAAATGCCTCTATTACTGTGGTTTGCTTTTTATTTCTATCACTAGCCTACACAATGTCATGTCATATAACAGCAATAGCAGCTATATTTGGAGCAGATGAAAGTGAGCTTGTCACATAGCCGAGACTTCACACAATCACCCCAAGTGACCAAAACAGTTCGTCACAATTGGTAAGGTAATGTTTTTTCACAACTTCCAGCACACTTCTAAAATTACTTTTTACAACTTGTTTATTTAACAGTTATTTAAAAAAAGAAGGTACAATCGTGAAATACATTCTACTTAGAAATTATTGTAGCTGAACTTGTGCTGAATAGAAATAAGTCCAAATACTTTGAAAATACTGCTGACATTTGTTCAAATTACTGACAACAATATCAGAGGATGCCAAAATCCTCTGTCTGTCTGAAAACACCCTCAGACCCCAGAGGGTTAAATATATAATGAAATAAACAGAAGGGAAATTATACGTGGCTGTTTGATCCTGATATGATTATCGACATAGATATATATTGTTTTATATCTTTGATTATCGAGCTCTTGGTATTGAGTATAATTTCTAAATAACTAACGCTAAAAATAAATACATCAAGTTACCATTAAATGACAACAGTGGTACAGCTAGTATATGTCACATTGCATGCTTATAATCCTCATTAGCTTGGTAGCTGCAGTGTTAACGGTTAAATCTGACTGTTAAGGGAATAGGAAAATATTTGTACTAATAGATGTCACCATGACATTTCTCCAGTGGATTACTTAGATTGGGAAAATACTTTTTTGTATTACAAGTAAAAAAATAAATAAATAATTGTTTGTTTAAATATGCAAATGATGAATTATTTTATTAAAAATGTGCTAACTTGCATACATTTTCCATAGACAGAAATCTCAATCATTCCAAATCTTACAGAGACGGAGAGCGTAGGTATATGTAAGGAGATAACATAGGCACAGGCTCATTATTGCTAACTAAAATGCTAGTTAACATTAGTAATTAAACTTAAACAGCTAATGTAAGTCGAAACTGCCTGCGAGCTTCTCCTGTAATATACGGTAATTCCTCTACTATGAGACAGAAAGTCCCGTGGTTATGACACAATCGTTAGCCTATTTTTACAAAAACGTCTGCTACGGAGCCATAACGTGAGATACAAGGTAATGGAGCCTTTTATACATTGTCGTGTTTCTTTAGAAATAAAACAATGGACAAATAAAGTCTTTAAACGCTTCAGATGTAAAGTTATTTGCTGTCAAAGTGACGCCAAAATGAATGGCGGTCAATGGAATGCTAATGGCAGGTGATGGTTTATTAGCATCAAAATGGCTCCATAGGAGGTACGCTTTGTGGAGGCTGGCTTATCCCCTTGACATTTTCAGAACAGAAATTTGAACATTGGATAAAGCTAGGTTCAAAATGCTTCTTTAATTTTGTCTACATATTAGAGTCAAAGGTTTTTACCGAGGGAATTACAGATACCTCTTGTTATCACTCCATAAATCAGAAAATACTCGCCATAAAAAACAACAACAATTTTCTCCATGTTTTTAGGTATATCATTTTACATGGATCCTGCTATGAATGATATATGAACAACCCCCTCTGTAAAAACCTTCAGAATATAGATAGGAATGAAACTAGAATGTGTGATGTATGTAAAGTGTTACTGAAGTGGAGTCTGAGAGTCCTCTAAAATTTGGACTGCAAAATTCAGACATTTTGAAGGCACTAGAGGTTATAAAAGGGTAAAACATTTCAACTAATAGATATCACCATGAAACTTCCCCCAGTTGATTAACGTTACTTACATAACGACAATTATTCTTTTGTATTACGTTTTCTAGAATGTAATGTTCAATTATGAAAAAGAGATTTGTTAGCTTTTGGTGTATTTAGGAGAAATCTACAGACACAAATTGTAGAAATATAAATGTTTAGAAAATATAAACGTTTTCTTTCCACTAATCTGAAAGAAGACACGTTATGGAGGCTAAATAGCCCAAAACCTCCACATTGAAAGATTAGGTTTTTGCCTGTAGTGTCTCCCCTTAGAGGAGGATTTTAGACAGGCTAGCTAGCTGTAAGAACTGTTAGCTAACACAAACATCATCATTTATAATTCAGTTACTGTGTCTGTGGCTGGTCAGAAAGACAGTAAGCTAAACAGCTGGTAGACAGACAGACAGACAGACAGACAGACAGACAGACAAACGACTCACCTGTCATGTAATTCGTCCATTTGTACAGAATCCCCTCCATGGTTGCTCTGCAGGCTAGCTAACTGAAGCAGCAAGCTAACTAGCTAGCGTCCGCTCTCTGTCGAGTGACAGCGGGTTAGAAAATAACCCCCATCGTGAGCTGCTGCTTGTCTAAAAATGTGTGAACTGTTTTTGGTTTTTGCGAGCTGACTGGCTGCAGTATTGGCAGGATAATGTCATGCTGAGGGTTTGTTTGTGCGAAGATGTTCATAAACTGACCAGCTAACTTGTGGGCAGTAAGCTGATGAGAGGAAGAAAAAAATGTCAACAAAGCAGCAGCTTTTCTACGGAAGACTGGTGGGGACATTTCACAAGGAGAATCAAAGATTTGATATATTTGCTTACATAGAAATAAAATGAAATTATATTTCTCTTGTTATACTACTACTACTACTACTATAATATCAGCGGTGGAAGAAGTATTATACGGAAGCCTAATGCATTAACTTGAGAAAAAATATTTGCCCTATTATTTAAAATTAACAAGATCGTTATTTCAGAATTATGAGATAACGTTACGTTATCATGTGAACAAATCTGCTCTGCTTTTCTGAATCAACACGATTTGAATGGGAAACACTATCGCAGATTTTTTCATTATATTTGAATGACATTTTTTTTTTAATGAGATACGATCAAAATACTGCGAGAAGCTTATCTGCATATGGTTGCTGCAACAACAGTGCTATAGATAGATAGATAGATAGATAGATAGATAGATAGATAGATAGATAGATAGATAGATAGATAGATAGATAGATAGATGTGTAATGTGTGCTGACACTTTGAAATGTATTTCAACATGATGCTAAAATTCAGAAAACACAAAAGCATTTTTTGTATGAAGGAAACAGGGCAACAATGATGTAAACAATAGAATGTGACTCTGAGATGATTTTCAAATAAAAACAATCCGGAGAAAGGCCCTATACTAGGAACTGCATCTTACTATCTTACAAAGTTAATATTGATTTATGTCAAGGAAAAAAATCGTATGAAAGAAGACATTTTCAGCAGCTCATACCTCTGGAATAACATTTGAACAATGAGCACTAACTTCTTTAATAATACGATTAATGAGCTCCGTCTGGAGGGAAAGCTGTGCGATGCTGTGATCACAGTCGATAACGTTGAGTTTAAAGTCCACAAGATCATCCTCTGCAACTGCGGCTCATACTTCAGGTGAGCTGATCAACATTGTTTTGGTGGATACTGTATTTATTTCATCTCATGGTTTTCATTGTGATTTAATGGAACATAATGCAGAAGGGTTAAGGAGGGTTTAAAGGTAGCCTAATGTTTTGACCACTAGTGGAGCTATGGAGCAATGTTTTTAAGGACAAGAAAATCATATTCGGTAGCATATAATTGCATTTTGGTGAGGAACACTAAATGTAAATGTCAGTGTTGGTTGACAAGAAAACGCCCCAAGGTGCCTTTAAGAAGTGGTTTGAAAGATAACACAGATATCCACAGACAGATTTTCTTTACTTATGGCAAGAACCCCTGAATAGGTCAATTGTTTTGGTTTTGTCTCACCACTCTCATCAGTTCTGATAAACCCACTGTACCTTCCCAGCACCAAACACTTAATGAAGTTTGCAACTAGGTGGTAAACATTGTGGAGCATTTAGCAGCTAAAGTGCCAGATATGTTTTCTCAGAGGATGGTGGAGATTAAAAGAAAGCTAAAAGAGAGTGAATATTGGGTTTGCCTACTTGTAAAATTAACCTTTTGTGGCTCAAGAGGGAGCTGTGTGGCATCTGATAAATCTCCTTAAGTGATGTCATTTGAGTCAGGTTGGTCGGGACTGAAGACTATACAAGTTTGAGACTTTACAAAAAAATTAAAATCTGGGGTTTGTGGAGTTAAAAAGAAGGGAGTTTACTAGGCCTCTGTAGCCCAACCCTTTAGGCTGGAGCCTCGAGGCTACATTAGCCCCCAAATCTCTGACTGTACTGTCAGATGTCACATTGCATTATGGGTAATGTAGGTGCCAGAGATTGACAAAGAAGAATCATTTTCAATTCAATTATATTGTATTTACAGTGTCAAATCATAATAGAAGTTACCTCAGGAAACTTTACAGATGTAATTTACAGAGACCAACAATTCCCCCCAATAGCAACTGCACTTTGTGCGGCAGAGGAAAGGAATACGGAAGGAAAAACGTTGTTTTTTATAGGCAGAAACCTCAAGCAGAACCTGCCCTGGCTCTAGGTGGGCGCCCATCTGCCTCAACAGGTTAGGGGAGAGAGAGAGAGAGAGAGAGAGAGAGAGAGATAGAAAGAGAGAGAGATGCAAAGCAACTATCTATAATACATTTTGAAATATGACTCATTCTAATTATAGCAGAGGGTATAATGATATCACATGATGAACAGTGGCATATATAGTAACAGTAAAGATAGTAGAACTATAACTACTAATAATAGTAGTAGTGGGCGTCGAGCAGGACAACGGCTTGAGGTGCAACCACATTCCAGGGGCCACCACAATCCAAGGAAATCTGCAAGGCGAGAAAGCACAAGGACTCCGGGGGAAGAAGCTAAGTTAGTAACATTCATTAATGGGATATGAACGCACACAGATGAAGAGAAAGAGAGAAGGAGAGAGGAGCTCAGTGTGTCATAGGAAGTCCCGGCAGTCCAAACCTATAGCAGCATAACTAAGGGCTGGTCCAAGGGAAACCTGAGCCAGCCCTGCCTATTCGCTTTATTAAAGAAGAGTGTTTTAAGCATTTTCTTAAATGTTGAGATGGTGCATGCCTCCAAAATGTGTGCAACAAGAAAAGATGATACCTTTGGTTCTGTGGCATCGTTTTTTTTATCGTTTTTATCGGAGTAATACACTTTGAATGCAGGTTTGAGTAGAAGTTGTAGAAGTATGACAGAAAGATCCTCCTAAAATCCTGGCTCTTTTGATCTTGATTCCACAGAGATCTTTTCCTCAGCAAATCATCAACATCAGGGCAGCAGGTCTACAGTTTTTCCCAGGTGTCACCCAATATAATGAATCTCATTGTGGAATACGCCTACACCGGCTCTGTTGTGGTGACGGAGGAGAATGTGCTGGAGCTGTTGGCGGGAGCAGACTACTTCAGCGTCAAGAGCATCATGCAGGCCTGCTGCAACTTCGTGGAGCAGCATCTTAGTTTCAAGAACTGCGTCCACATGTGGATGCTGGCGGACATCCACAAATGTTCTGAGCTGAGGCGAAAGGCCTACCTTCACATGCTGCATCACTTTAAAGAGGTCGCAGGGTTCTCGCTGAAGTTCCTGCAGCTTTCTGTGGAGCAGCTGGCCGATTTAATTAAGAAGGACGAGCTCAATGCGAGACAGGAGAGCACCGTGTTTGAGGCTGTCCTCCGTTGGATTGAATACGCTCCTGAGGAACGCAGATGTCACATGGCCACCCTGCTGAGCAAGGTAACTGAAGACTGGATTGTTTTTAGGTACTGGTACTCCAATTACAAGAGACTGTACCAACTGTACAGGTATGTGCACAGACTGCAACAGTTTTAATAAGAATTGTCTAGCCTGAACTGCCATTTCAATTGACATCATTTTTTAGTCAGGGAGATCGGGGGGGGGGGTTATGCTGTCTCGTTTTGCCCTAACCAATTAGTGACCTATCCATTTCACCGACATCGTCAGTCGACTAAAGCTGCAGTCACAGTAAACCGACAATGGAACAATTAACCAACTATTCTTCTTGACAATCAAAAACTTATGTCAATTTAGCTATTTCTGTTAGTTACTCTGCTGTGTCAACCTTATCTACTCTTTGCGAATCTTTTTCTATTACTATTTTTCACAGAAGTGGCTATTTTTGTTACTGTGGCACAGGAACATTCTTTCCTACAAAGCCCTGATTGGTTGACTGATTTCCAGTTGGGGGAAACAGGGTATTTTCCTGTTATTCAATGTAAATAAAAAGCCACGCAACATTAATCCTCCTCGTTTCAATATTGTAAAACAATAAACAATGAAAACTTTTAAGCGGTGTGAATGGGCCTCATACTTTTCAGGGTCTATGAACCTCTCCGACAAACAAGCATTAAAACCGGTTACTGTTTTTTCATTGGTAATAGCCATGTTATACAAGGCTTTTTTTTTTTTTTTTGCCTCAAACTGGTTCCCTATATCTGCTTATTAACACAATTATCATAGATTACATATTATATAATGGTACAAAATATCAATACCTATTGGAGTGTCTACGCAAAACTATTACTTCATGGACTGATATCTTTAAAACTTTGTATGAGTTGAATCCTCATATCATTTCTATCAATCTCCCTCTTGTCTCTGTCCAGGTGCGCCTGCTGCTAATGTCCAGTGAGTACTTGATGGACACAGTGAGCACAAACGCTCTTGTGATTAAGAGTCCGCTGTGCACGAAAATGGTGATTCAAGCCATGAAGACCCTGCGTGAGTCCAATACAAACCGACCTCTGACGCACACACGCCTGCCCTCTGCTGTGCTATTTGCTATCGGCGGTTGGGCGAATGATTGTCCAACCAACAGGATCGAATTATACAATGTTCGGGCTGACCGCTGGGTGAAAGTGAACAATAAGGAGGCTCCTCGAGCATTCTACGGCTGCGTCTGCCTCAATGGATTTGTCTACTGTATCGGAGGCTATGATGGTCTAAAATATTTAAGCAGTGTACGAAAGCTCAACCTCGTCACTCAAACCTGGGAAGACGTGGGGCCGATGCACGCAGTCCGATGCTACGTCAGCGTGGTGGCACTGAATGGCTGCATATATGCCATGGGAGGCTGTGATGGAGATGAGAAACTCAAAACTGCAGAGCGATACCAGCCTGACATTAGCCAGTGGACTCTGATCGCACCAATGAACGAGAAGAGGAGCAATGCCGGCACGGCAACACTACACGGCAAGGTAGTTAAAACTGACGGCAGTGGCAGTGGGAAACAAAACCTTAGAGTGCTCATATTATGCTTTTGGGCTTTTTCCCCTTTCCTTCATTGTGTTATATATCTTTTCTGTGCATGTTATAGGTTTAAAAAGTGAAAAAGCCCAAAGTCCACCCCAAAGGCACTTACCATCTTCCAGAGAAAACACTGTTCACAAACTGCTCCAAACAGCTCTATTGTAGTCCAGCCTTTACTTCTGTGACAAACATGCGTCACTTTGTAACACACGTTATAATGCTCGCCTAGCTGCTAGCGTGGCACGCCCTCATACTCTGCGTATGTGCAGTACGACAAAAACATTTGTTTTTTGAAAATTAAACCATGTAAACCTATTCTGGTACAAATACAATTATGAACCTGGAAATGAACATTACATGTCATTTAGCTGACGCTTTTATCCAAAGCAACTTACAATTGCTATATATGTCAGAAGCCACACCCTTCTGGAGCAACTAGGGGTTAAGTGTCTTGCTCAGGGACACATTAGTTGATGTACTGCAGTGGGAATTGAACCCAGATCGCCCATACCAAAGGCATGTGTCACATCCACTGCGCCATCACCACCCGGACACGGAAGCTCCGTCCATTATTTTTAGTCTATGGTTTGTGACGACTAACAATAACTGATGTTTTTCTTTCCTAGGTATACATTTGCGGTGGTTTCAAAAGGAATGAACCTCTGTCAAGTGCTGAGTGCTACAACCCTGAAACCAACCAGTGGACGTTAATCGCCTCCATGGAAATTGGGTGTAATGCAGCACGGGCCGCCGCCTACAAAGACCGAATATATGTAGTAAGCAGAGCAAAAAACATTCAGCAACACACAGACATGGACTGATATCCATATCATATTTAACACCAGGCAGGAACCATTCGTTTGAAATCATAACTGAGGACACTGAGGACATATCCTTGATGCTGATTCTGGGAATTCAGGGTAGATTTTCAGTTAAGTGTCAATTTATGTTCTACAATGGCAAACAAATTACGCATGGTGAGTCTTTTATTAACATTCTAGAGACAATATTCTTAAACTGGACTGTTTCAGGGTAAACAAAACAAAAACACAATTATATTCTGGAGTTTTAAAGAAGGCTTTAAAACTGAATTTAGACAATACAATTTACATGAACAATAATTTAACAGTTTAAGCTATAGTGCGTAGTTTCTGTCTCCTCCATGAGGAATTCTAAGTAATGGCAACAAAGCTTTCCGTGACCACGCACCGCCCCCCACCCCTCCTTCCACACAGTTGCTAGTAGCCACAGAGGATTAAAAAAACATGATGGACTCTTCAGAAGAGGTCATTATTTTCACTTGAATTTCTGCGCGCGAAAGTCACAGGACGCCACAATCTTCTGAACATAGTCACACTGAGAAATCCAGAGAGAGTTGTGTGGAGCTGATAGTCTTCATTAGCTTTGTAGCAACTCATTTGGCAACGGCTTGAATGTAACGGACGTTCATTAATATCAAAAAGTTACGCACTAAAGCTTTAAATTAATACATAAAATGTTAAACAAATTCAAATTAGACTATTTTTGGTGGCCTTTTAAAAAAAGGATCACGGTTAAGTATTTGTCCAATGTGGTGTTTTTCTCAAGTAAAATATTGAAATGTTCCATCCTTCCTCTCCTAGATTGGTGGCTACAGAAATAGCTCACATGTGAGCAGAGTCATTGCCTATGACCCACTGTCAAACCAGTGGAGCATGGTGAATCCCATGATTCACGCTCGCAGCAGCTTTGGCATTGCAGTGTTGGAGGACCAGCTCTACGTGGCTGGAGGGTTCGACAATCATGGTACCCTCTCTAAGGTGGAGCGCTTTGATGAAAAGGTCAACAGGTGGCACATTGTCCGGGACATGAAGATGCCCCGCAGCGGCCTCAGCTGCTGTGTGGTGGATCGATACCCCTACGCTACTGCGTATCTATAATTACAATCAACTAGCATTTAATAGTTGATTTATATTTTGTATTAATCTGAATCTTTAAAGTAACTAAAGCTGTCAAATAAATATCAGTGGAGTAAAAAGTACAACATTTGCCTCTGAGAGTGGAGTAGAAGGGAAATAGCTTCTGCTGTAATGAACACAACAGACTGGACCAGGAGCAATAGCAGGGGCAGAACCAAATGTTGTACATATTTAGGGCTCAGCCCAAATCTATGGGGGTCCTGGGGCATTTACGGCAGCTATTTGCACTATTTTTCAAGACATTTGATAAGAGAATGCCTAAAAATCTCTACATCATTTGGTAAAAACATGATAGTTGTACAATAATCCTGTAAAGCCTACATCCTTTGTATCTAATTGTTCTCCAACTGTTTTCATCAGTCGGAAACCAGATACACATAAATGTTTGGGAGGACTTATTTTCACTCCTGCCACCTAAAAAGAGGCTCAAATTGTCAGATGACACTTTAAAAAAAAAGTTTTTACATATCATAGGGAGGAATTTGGCATTAACAGCATTACTCATCTTGAAACCTATTTCTGTTTTACGATGCTGGAGTAGACTTCACAGAATGAATGTTTTGCTAACAAAACACAAAAAAGTGACTGTACAAGTAATTTACTACCTCAAAGAAGAGAACTTAGTGTTATGTTATTCTTTACCAGCACTTAGGTAGATCAAATTGACAGAAAATATAATTGTGCAGTAAAATGAATACAGAAAAGGGGAAAAAGGCTTCCATTTTCTTCCATTGGCTAGTCAAAAATGTCTTTACAGTACAGAGTTGTGCTCATAGACTGCATAAAATAGTTCTGCTTGGGAACTCAGCATAAAAGCAGAAAAGTTTGGCTATGGAAAACTAAATGTTTGCGTGTGCTTTTAGGGACAAACAAGTTTCACTTGTTAAACATGTCAAAAAAGAACCACTGACAGGAAATTAATAATAATAAAAAAAAAAAAAAGCGGATTTTTTTCCAGGTCAATATTTGTTCCCTAAATTCAAAGTTCAAAACTGACAAACCAGCATGTTAATCAGGAAGACTTATAAGTACACAAATAAGTAAAATAATATAAATATAAATAATAATCAGATCGATCCAATTTTCATAATTCTTGATCTCTCTTTATTGCATTAGAACATACATTTCTCATATATATCTATATATATATTTTATAAATGTGAATTTGTACACTACAATCTTTTATTGTAACATGTTAGAAAATACTCGTAACGCTCCAAAAACAGCACTAAAAACAGTTACCAAACAATGATTATTACATTTCCTCGTTTTTGTTTTGGCCACCAAGAACAGGAAAACAAGATGGCGGCGACAAAACTGTCAATTGGGAGGAGAGGAGAGGACCACGGTCGAAGACAGACGGTTGGGCCATTGCAGTTTTTAGTGGCAGCCATTTTGTAACCAACGGACGGGGATGAGGGGAGGCTCAATCACAGCGGGTGCACAGAGGAGGGGAGCTATGAGAGGGGCGAAGGGTGGACACTGGTGAGCATCAAGCACATGGGGGGGAGGGGGGGGTCACAAACAGACAAACAAAGAGGTGAAGGGCCTGATCACACAGGATATTTTCCACTGCTGTCTTTACAAGTCTGTCTCCAGTGTGAGTGAAACATTTAGGGCCCTATTTTAACGATCTAAGCCCACGGCGTGAAGCGCATGGCGCAGGTGCGTTTAGGGCGTGTCCAGTTTGACGGCGGAAAAAAGGGTCCATGCACCAGGCGCATGGTTCAAAAGGGTTGTACTTAGTGTCTTCATTTATCAGAGGTGTGTTTTGGGCGTAACATGCAATAAACCAATCAGAGTGTCTTCTCCCATTCCCTTTAAAAGCCAGGTGCGTTTGTACCTTGGAGCATTGCTATTATGATGGAGGATTTGCACCGTAATATTTTTATTTGTAATCTTCTGCATGTTTGTGCTGCTGCACTTCCCTGTGTGTGTAACAAGCATAGTGTGCACACTCTGTGCATAAGCATAGGCGCATTTTACAAATTTGCTGTTAAAATAACAATGAAATGCTGCGTTATTGACTTTAGACCAGGTTTTTGTTGGTCAATGGTGCAATCACTTGCCTCAAGATAGCAATACGCCAAGAATTCACCTGAACACACCTCCCCGTAAGACCAGTGCGCACATGGGCACAGGTGCATTTGCTATTTAAAAAAATGCGTGCGCTGGAAAAAACGCGGATCTTAAACTAGCAAAGACACTTGCTTCGGGCTTTGCGCTGCGCCGGGTGCAAGATAGGGCCCTTAGAGTCCTACTAGGTGACTGTTTGACCATCCAATCTTCAGTAAATCTTTAAAGCGTGTGACATTAAATTAAACTGGAGTGAAACAATACTTGCTGTACATTACAATACACTGTTGTTTCAGTGTACTTTGTGATTTGGGAAGCTGTAGACTTAGATATAAAACAGTTGTTTTATCTATGGTTGTAGAGCTCCAGATATATTTTTGTAGCAGTAATCAACCAATTTCGCCAAATCACATAAGTCTCAAAGCTATATTTAGAAATATATTCCACATCAACATTGAATTAAATGCCTTTAATATGAACGAGTTGCTACTGTTGAACTGCCAAGCCTGCTGACAATTAACATCCCAACTCGGCAGCTCTTGTGCAGCTTTCAGCTCAGTTTGAAATTGCTGGGCTGAAGAATCTAAAAGTGCCGGTTTGCACAAAATCGTAGGTTGCTGCTCTCAGCCCACAAACTCACACAATCCAAAAAGGCTCCCTGCTCAGCCCAAAAGTGGCTGACGAAGTATGACGTTGTAAATTTAGCAACATCATTTTTGCAGGAGTCATGAAGCCAAGCAGTTCTAAAAATGACAGGGAATACTGGCCCATGTTGTTCTGTTTTTGCCTGATATGTATGTTGACTAATTGTTTAGCTACCCTGTTGCCATGAGAACTCAATACACTGATATACACACTTCTTTTCCACAACAGAAATTTCAACATAACTCGCAAAGTGATGCTTGATCTCTGAACTCCATGATTCAGATATTTCTAGGCAGTACTATCTACAGGATGCTGTTGATTGTGATGGTCAAGTGTCATCAACTCACATCAATTACTGAAACAAACATAAAACTTTTTTGTAGCATTAAAGCAACACTAAAGCACTTTTCCGCTTCGGTCCCACTACAGGTTGGAAGCGGAATTGTCCATTACCGCTGTGGTAACGTCTCATTATGTCTCATTCGAACTACAGATCCGCTACCCGATCTGGCAAACTTGCATAGTGTGGTTATAGCCGCAAAGCGAATGCAGAAGTGCCGTTCACCCTCTCATGAGTTGATGAACCACTGAAACGATTTCGGAAACATTATTTTAAGGTACATTATTTTGGTGCAAGTTTGCCAGATCGGCTAGCAGATCTGTAGTTTGAATGAGACATAAGAATAATGGTAATGGGAATGGACAATTCCACTTCCAACCTGTAGGGGGACCGAAGCGGAAAAGTGCTTTAGTGTTGCTTTAAGAGACGGTGCAGTGTGCCAGCCTGCGTGATCGGGCCCAAAGGCAACCATGTTCATTGGTTCATTAGCAGCCGGTTGCACCAGCTGTTTGTAAGTTCAGACTTATTCTACTTATCATAAAGGGTTTGCTAGTTGTACCACATGAACTAGATACTCCAAAGATATGTGTTGTTGCTAAACATTTACACTCAGTAACTGCCACGTGTAACTGTTACACTGTACTGTCGCTAATTAAACTGACAGCACTAACATTAGCTTGCTAAACATTAAATTATATTTCACAGAAACACAATATACCTCAAATTACAAAATGTTATGCCAAAAACATAACACATGATCAAATGACAGTGATTATGCTATAAGTATTGACATTTTAATCTTTCAAAGCTAAAGAAAACATCTTAAGGTATTTTTTTGAGAGTTTAACTCTAAAAGTCAGTTAAACTGCTACGTCAAGACTTTGTGGGTGATTGATCAGACTATCTCAGATGAAATACCAAAAACTGTTGAACTTGTGTTCATGTAGAATTATATCACTCATAGTAATAACTATTATCCTCCTGTATTTCTCCATTGTATTCATATATGAATAACGCAAACTCATACCTACACTTTTGGAGGTTTAATATATCATTTGGCCACTTAATAATGCATTTATTTTAAAGCTATGTCACAGATTGTGCTGTACATTGACTCCCTGTTTTCATAGCTCGTTGCTTTAGATTGAGATGTTCCTCAACAGCTGATCTAAACATTACTAAAGTCTTAACCCACAAGTTTGAGTCTGGCTTTCCGCACAAACTTAGCGAAAGATTTACGAAGAGCTGGTGCAACTCAATCCGGGTGTTTAGTGGAGGAAATCGTATGCTGTGTAGTTAAACAAGACAACAGAGGAAGGATAACTGAAAGCAGGGTGGAGCTGGGTAGGTAACAGCAGCTTTTTTTTTTTTTCCTCTTTTCTTCACAAGAGTGTAGGGAAGTTAAGTTGTATAAAAAAATAAAAATAAAATAAACACGGCAAGCTAGTGGAGATAGAGGCGGGTTGAGACCAGCATGGAAAGCAGGGACAGTAGTGACAATCTAGCAGAGAGATAGGGGGGGGGGAAGTATAACCATCTAACACGCAAACACACACACACACACAGCGAGGCTAAGGTTTAAAAACTAGCAATACAGACACCACGACTGGCACTGCAGGGAGGTGGGTGAGGCGGAGTACAGATATAGCTGCATGTAGACGGGTGGAGGGGGAGGAAGAAAAAGAGGGGATGTGAGGCATCAAGGAAACGTTGAAGATTCAATCCAGCTTTTAACAAGTCCAGAACAAAAACCTCTTTTTGTTTACACTGCGTGACATCACAGAATGATTGTCCTCTTGAACATACCTCACCTCCCCTCATGTACACTATTCCTATCTTGTTTTTGTTTTTTTTAAACCCTCCTCCTCCCTCGTCCACCATCTTTGTTAGCTTTACTTTTCAGGGATTTTTCCTCATTCATGTCACACACATACACAAAAAAAACCCTGTGACCATAACAGACATTTATATACACACACACTCTCTAACACTCAATGCACGCGGACACAACAGGTAGACACATTTTGACCCCAAAATACGACTTGACTGGTTTGTTAGCAGGAAGCAGAGGGTTGGATAGTGCACATGTTGATTATAGCAGAGCTTAAAGCTGGTTGGCCAAGCGCACAGACACAGCAGTCTGTTATTGATATGACAATCAGCGCTACAGTGGCACAATATATACAGTATGCACTAGTACAAAAATCTATATGAACTATTGCCATTTTAAAAATGAGACTGCATTTTCCCCCAACATTGGTCCAAGAAGTGTTTAAAATGAAAATAAAACTTTAATTATTAGTATTAATATTATTGTTTAAATCATTTTTACTGCTTTCCTCGGTTTGATATCATTGCAAAATAAATATTGTTGGGTCTTGGCTTGTTAGTTGAGGAAAAAACAAGCAATTTGAAGGAAATCGTCACGGCCATTTTTCACAATTTTCTATCGTTTCATAAAGCAAACGATTAATTGGTTAATGAAATTATTGAATAACGAAAAAAAACAAAAACATCATTACAAAACATTTGTACAGATTCATACAGAAACTCTCAACATATACGCAATCTCAATTCTCCCTCATTTCAGGCGCACTGTTGGAACAGAAATTTGCAGTCAAAAGTACCTACAGTACATTTAAGACATCTCATGTTTCCTCCTCCCTCTCCACCTCTCCCTCAGTGAGCAGTATTGTGGTGTTATGATGTTAGGTTCCTAAGGCAGTATCACAGTACAGTCCATAGAGAAACAACAGCAATACAGAATTACACCGGCCTGCCCAGAACCTTACATCCAGCTCAGGTGGGACACTGACGACATCTGGATTTGTGTTTTGCTTTTCTTTTTTTTAATGTGTTTTTGTTTTAAAGCCTCTGGTTATTTAGGTTTACACTTTCCAAAACTGCATGCTGTTGCCAAGCAAAGTTAGTTGACATTTTTAGCTGAACATTCAAATCGGGAAGCAAAGAGGGGCGGTGGTGGTGGTGGTGGTGGTGGGGGGGGGGGGGGATTCTGAGGTAATTTAAAAGTGTTAAAATCTCATTAAAATCCCATCTCCTGATGTGCCCTGGTAGCTCAGCGGGCTAAGGCACATGCCGAGTTCCTGCGACATCACTGGTTTGAAACCGGCTCATGACCACTGTCGCATGTCAAGTTCTCCTCACCTCTCTCCAAACACACTCCACTGTGGGAAGTTCATTAATACTTTGAAATATCAAATAAGCTAACGACCTTGGTGAAGACAAACTCGTTGCTTTAAGCAAGTTACGTTAGCTAGTAGTGGGCCAGCAAACAGACAGTTTGTGCAGCGTGTTAGATTTGTTTTTCTGAAATCAAAACTTGTAATAAAAGGAGTTCCAGGGGTGGGGTATAATCACAAACTGGGTAACTTAGCTAACATCTATCCTGGGCTTCAACCGTGTGGCAATAGTCATTTCAAGCAGGTAACAACTTATTCATATAGTCCTGTAGATATCACTCGTATCCACTTTGAAATTTTGATAATCGATTAACCGTTGTCATGCAAAGTGTCACTTGTTGGTTCCATCTTTTCAAATGTTTGGATTTACTGCTTTATATCACTGACAAATGTATGTCATTTTATAGTAAAACAAACAATAAAAGACAGATTAGGCAATAATAAAAACAAAGGTTAAATCACAAATATTCTATGCTTTGTTAATAAAATTTAAAAAGAATTAAACTCCTGGCATCATTTTAAAATTCAACCTACTTTAAAAAGCGAGATATCTGCTCTCGCTCAGCATCATTACCCATTTATTGAAGAAAGGACAAGAGTCTCCTGCTTTGGTGAGGACGGTCTCCTTTTACAACTTCTCGAGGCCTCCAGTAAATTCAGTGGCACAACTCTCAGATATAAGGCTCTGGGCCAGAGCTGGGCCGGGAACCGCCCGGCAATGATGTGGGTTGGTTCTGGCACTGAGGCAGCCAATTTCAGATTGGTGTAGCAGAGTAAAACCGGCCAAACGAGGGACGGCTCAGACAGCTCAGGTTGCCCTTTTTTCTTAATGTTGTGTTGAGATGAAAAAGGGTTCACTATGACTATTAAACAGTTACCTACAGTTTTACTAACAAGTGGCAACGACTGGAGCCACTGGAGCCTCCAGGAGTGCCAGAACCAGCCCAAATGTCTCTGGTTTGGGTGATATTGTAGTGCGTGTGGTCTATAGTACAGTAGCATCAACACAATGGTCCAATAGACAGATCAGATAGAAGATATCATACAGATGGTCCAATACAGTTATAGTACAACATCTATACATCAACTATACATTGTGCGTTTTTTTTTGTTTTTTTTTCCATTTGTTATATTTTGAAGGGGTCTAATGGGGTTAGACTTGGTCACCATTACATCACTGCTGTAAGACGGGGGAGGGGTCGAAATAGTGGTGGGCAGAGCCATAGATAAACAGGGTTTGATCATTATAGTCTTATACCGATGTTAGTGCAGCAATCCTGCTACTTGGCAAGTGGTGTGGAGGACCACAGCTAGAGTGCATTCTGTCAAAGTCAAACGTGAGTTGAGTGGAGTGGCAGTAATAGAGCAATAAAGCAGGCTAAGTTTATATTTAATAATTTAGAGGTAGAGTTTTGGAGAACATTAAGCAGCTGGAATCAATTTGGATCACTTTTGGGTAAACACTGCAAATATGTTGCAGTGTTCCATTTCTGAATGCAACAACAAATTGTCCCTGCTAAAACCAGAACTAGGGCTGGGTACAAATAATCAATTCTCCAATTAACATTGATCTTTGTTTGAGTGATCTGATATCGATAAATAAAATCCTGGAAATAATCTTTTAATGGATGTATAACCCACCACAAACTTTTTGGGTGTCAATTCGTAATGTAAACATTAACCTGGTGCATTATCAAACAATATTTGAGGGTCGCTTCTTGCTTGTACAATTTACAGCATAAGTGCTCTGAGAATCTCTTTCATATCCAAGCGAAATGTGTACGCTAACTGAAATGTCCCTAACCTAACTGATCTGGAATGGAAATGTAATTGAATCGGGACACTGTGAATCGGAATCAAATCGATTCCGGGAAATCATTGGCGATACCCAGCCCTAATTAGAACCTCTTGGTGGTTTAATTTCTCACTGCATTGATGGAGAGGTGTACTCCAGGGTGAGTCAGTACACTGTGACATCACTGCTGGGTGTGGTTACAGGTGCACACAGAGCACCTCTCACCACACCCCACAGAAGTGAAGCAGACCAGAGAATCTTCCAGCCAGAGAGGGTAGCAAAAAACTGCTTTTCAACACTCCCCACTGAAGAGTTATTACTCCATAGAGTACAAACTAGAACTTTTCTAGTCCTAGTATTACTTCAAGGACGGAAAAAACGCAACCTCAATTCCTCCATCGTGCTGAGGACTGAACCTTGAATGGGTTTTCCAATAAACCTTATCACCCTCATGTTTTGTTTGTTAGTATTACCAGCATGGATTTTATATGCTGCATGTTATGTGTTATGCTCGTGGACACTTAAACCCCACAGCTTTCTAAAAAGCAGCTGTGCAGTCCACTCACATACCTGGTTAGAGAAGAGGCAGCAACAGTCCAACCTAACCGAGCTTTCTGTCTATCCATGGCTCTAGCTTCAAAACAGGGTTTGGGTAAAGGGACGTAGGAGTTACAGGTTAAGGGGATAGGACACTGAGGACTTAAAGGGGTAAAGGGTTTAGGCTGAGAGGACTACAGGGGTTACAATACTAAGGGTTTTGAGGAGTCTGGATGATGAGAAGTTTGGAAATGACAGTCAAGGTTTACAGTGATGAGAGATTCACCGAGATACTGGATTTGAGAGATTTATGGGTGAAGAGGACAAGGTTAGTATGAGTCTTATGTGTCGGTAATGTTAGGATATGACTATGGCCTCCATAACTATAGCGGGGTCTTCTATGTCAGCTTTACTTTGAACCATCCTCAGCTCCAGCTGGGGCGGACTGGGCCTCCGACCAGGACCTGCTAACTCTGAGAGAGTGAGGGGTAGGTGGGAGGGGTGGGCAGATGGAAACGCATGAGACAAACAAGATCAACATGTGTTTTAAAGCTACATTGTGCAACTTTTAAATGCCAAAAAAAATGTTTGGACACTGTGGCAGACCTGTAGCCAATAAAAGACCTGCAGCTGAAACCATTTACAGGCTGCTGCCATTCTGATTGGTACAGACTGCAGTCTCTCTTTTTCTCCAATATCAAGTTTAATCTATTTGTGATTTCAAAACTGTTTTGTTGATGTAAACATTTGGCACCATATTCATGACTCAAATGCTTCAGAAAATTAGAATTTAATTTAGATTAAAATTAGATTTAAGCTCTTTCCTGTTGATCTTCTTGGTGTTTTTGTTTTGTCTCTGGGTTAAAAAAAAAAACTGCATATATTTGAACCAAATCAAACCTTTCGGCGTTGATAACAAGCCCCACTTTTCTTACCGTGAGCATACGAAATGGTCCTCTGGATAACATGATGCATCACTGAGAAAGTCTTCTCACAGGCCATCTGAGAGAGAGAGAGAGAGAGAGAGAGAAAGAAAGAGAGATAACCATAATTATCCTGTTTACTTGTATTATATCAGATATATTTACTCCTTTTTGTTTGTTTGTATGTATGTTTGTTCTTATGCTTTGGCAACACAGATGTATTGATGTTGAATTGCCAATAAAGCTAATTCAAATTGAGATTGAAATTGAGAGAGAGAGATTAGAGTGAACATAATTATTGTTATTAGCATTTCTAATCAAATCAAAAATAATAATAATTTGAAATATGTGTGGTCTGGTCACTGAGGCTGACTTCATCTTCTGTCGTGTTTTTGTACCTTCAGGTCATTAGGGTAGTGGTGTGTCCACGCTAGCAGCATAGCAGCAAACAAATCTCCAGTTCCTACAAAGACGGCGTCCACTTTGTGAACTTCCATTCGAACTCTCTGTGTCGTCCTGCTGCCGTCGGGGCGAACTGAGCGGCAACAGACAACGTGTTGAAGGGTTCATTTTGGTCGGCTACGCCTAGTCTCACAAATATATACATACAGAAAGCTCATATGCAATTAATTCACACGTCACGTACCATGGCGCTGGCTGCCCAGCGACACAAGGAAGCGGTCTCCCAGCCTGGAGGGTAGATCAGAGGAGGTGATGACCACTGTGTCTGGGCCCATAGCATGGAGCAGGTCCATGACCTACAGACAGTGAGTGAGTGAGATACTGGGGCATGTATTTAGTCAGCAGTAAGCATATGAAGCAAGAAACATCAAGCAATGTTAATACTACAACAGGTTATTCTGTAAACAAAGGAATTGTGCAAGAAAAGACAGAAGGATTATATAGTGTGTGATCTCTTACCTCTACAGCGTCTTTCTCTGTGCTGATGTTTTTCCCTGTCAATAATCTAAAACACAAGCAAACAAATGACCATTATGTTTATAGCACCGTAACATTAACACTGAAAATGAAGTTAATGGACCATTTTCACAGCAGACATAGTAGGAAAAGCACAGCTGAAATTGATGACCTTAACGATGGCTCAATTCCATCAAGTGTCCCAGTAAGCTATGTCAGTGAGTCAGCATGAACAATACCAGGGTCTCTCCTAAGTGGAATGCAGCCATCATTAATGGTTTTGAATATACCTGTGCTTTTCCTACTATGACATGTCAACATGTCTGCTGTGAAAAAGGTCTATAGACAGAAAAACACAGAAATTCCCATTTAAGAGTCTTAAAAAAAAAGTAATTATTGAAACCTTTCAAAACTTAATTCTACTCAGATTGGTTATTGGAATGTACACGTGCGCGCAAAAAAGGGCAAAATTCACCAAGCCAAGTGAGCCTTCGTAAACAGAAAAACCTTCAATCTGATTCTGCAGGCATACAGAAACGCCACTAGGGGGAGGAACTTGACAGTGTAGCTGAAGAGACAAGTGAGTTGAGGCACAGTTGTCTCTAAATGTTATCGTTTTTCATAAATGCAGACATTTAGTCTGTGCAAGCAAAAAAAAAGCAGCCAATAAAATGTTGGGAAAACTTCTCATATCTGCCTGTTCCAAAATGGGGATCATTAAAATCATTGAAACTAAACAATAGATACTGGTATCTAAAGAACATCAGAGACAGAGACATCAATCATTGCTGAAATCCTCAGAACTTTATTTAAAATCTTAGTTGAGATCCGAAAATACTATATATATATATATATAAAACTGGGAAATTGTGTAGTGATGGATCCGGTTTAGATCAAATTCCATTTGATCTAAATGTGCAGCCATAAAAAAGCATAACAAACATAACTTTGAACAGTTTCAACAAGACTATGTTAAGATATATTCACACAGTATTGAAAATTCTACCTTTCAAGCTACATAAATTGTAGTTTAAAACAAGAAAGATTAGAGGGGAGCTACAGTTAGGCGTATTTTCGGTTAATTCTTTCCCAAATGTCTGGAACCACAAAATGAAGGTATTAGATAACATGCATGAGTGGCATTACATAAAGATGGTGCTCGCTAACACTCTGCTACTCAAACAGTTACTCACTGAGGTGTAGGTAATTTAAACTAAGTATGTTTTATCTTGAAAAATAAGACCATTACAGTAATGTCATGCTAGATTTATTCAATATACATCAATACAAATCTGCAAAAAGACACTTGTACTCACTCAGCCTCAAACTGGTTAGGAGTGATAATGTCAGCAACAGGAACCACCTTGTTCTTATAGACCGGATAAAGATTCTGAGGAACGTACTGTGAAGCGAGACGCGCAGGTTAGAGTCACATAACACAACGAAAACACACAAATGTTGCTCTGTAAGGAAGCACTACACACACATAAATGATAAGACTCAGTTTTTTTAAATTGTCAGTGTGCACTGACAGAATATAATATTAATCCCTGGAAATGCCCGTATGTACAAAGTCATATATACACCAGAGTGAGTCACTTTGTACACGCAGTTCTGTCAGATCACAAGAATCCATCTGTCACTGAGCCATGTAACACACCCCCAGAGCGTGCACACACACACACACACACACACACACACACACACACACACACACACACACACACACACACACACACACACAAACATATAAAGATAAGAAGACACAGGGATCAGCACTAAATCCCTCCCACACACAGTAAAGGCACAAGAAGCCTTATTAAAAATCTATCTAATAACAACAGACACAAACAGCTGCACATACAGGGCATAGAGCACAAAAGTGACAATAATCTCACCATAGATCCATGATCACCGAGGACGGGGTCACACACTGAAATGAGAAAAACACATTCAGAGTCAGGCACCCAACACAGACCTGTAAAGCTCCAACAACCACCACATTCCATAAATACTGCAGCTATAGGAGGCATGAAACTGGATTTGGAGATTTAACACAACCAAGCCTGCATGTAGACAGAGAACGACAGAAAAAAAAAAAAAAGTCTAAATTTGCTTAAAAAAGAAGATGAACCCTGCTAGTGCCTCTTCATTAGGGTTTAAAATAAATCAATTTTACGATCAAATTGAGCTTCGTTTGTTTGTGACCAAGTCGAGCCGAAACCAAGCACTGCCCGCCGGACGGAGCAAACCTTTTCATTTTACAGCTAAACAGTAGTCTAAAATATGTTTCTGAAAACATTTGAGGTAAGTAATAGTCAATGCAGTAACAGAATCTGGATTTATATGATCAACGCTGCCTAGTTTTACAGTTTGATCGCAGTTCAAGAGCATAGACACTACTTAGAGACTTCTCGGTTCTGATTGGTTGTTTTCTTTATGTCATTAAGAGCACCAGAAGAGGCAGATTAACTTGATTCATGTAGTACAGGATATATTGACAGTTTGAGCAAATATGACAAAAAGTTTTTTTTAATGTAGCTTTAAGCACCGAGTGCTATCTTATAGTAGGGCAGCAACTAAAAAATGATTTTTTTTATTATCGATTCATCTGTTTTTATTATTTTCTCGTTTAATTGATTAAATGTGTGGTCTTTAAAATGTCAAAAGAAATGTTGATCAGTGTTTTCCAAAGCCCAGAATGACGTCATCAAATGTCTTGTTTTGTCCACAACTCAAAGATGTTCAGTTTACTGTCACAGAGGAGAGAAGAAACTCACTTTTTTCATAAAAAAAAAATGACTCAAACTGATTAATCAATTATCAAAATAGTTGGCTATTAATTTAATAGTTGACAACTAATCGATTTATCATTGCAGCTCTATTTTATAGTGCGTGACAGGTACAAAATGATCCTTGTTCGGCATGATATTAGATCTGATCTGCAGCCCAGGCTGAGTGCACAGATTAGTGCAAGCAGGACCAACAGAGATGTAAATGACATCTTGCGATGTATAGAACATCCCAGATAAGAGTGTGAGAATATCTGGCAACGTCTAACAAGTTTAAAAGTGTATTGTAACTAAGCACTCTGTGTCCACAACAAAGAGTACTACAACAACACAAACACATTATGTATGTCACCCTCTGGTTGCTTATTATTTTGAACAGTGGCACTAGGTCTTTACTATTATGCACTAACAGTGTCTACAGGCCAAGCTGCAACAGCCTTGATTTAAGTGAAACTGATTTGGCAACATGAGATGAAAATCCCCCTGGCTGGAAAGAGAGACAGAGAATGAGAAATCCTGAGAGTTGTCCACAATGAGAACGGGATCTTCTCTGAGATTAACGTCAAGCTACATAAAGATAGTTCATTTGAAAAACTAATACGTTTGTTTGCTGGGTTATCACTTAAAAAATGTTCCAGTCATTAATTGTTAATTTGATCCTGTTTGGGGATTTTGTTTCACTGTCCCACGTAATCTTATGTTTCATCATGGGCTTTATTTGCTGAGTGACTGCGGTTTTTACTCATATAAAAGCTCCACTAATGCATATTTTTATGATAACAATAAATCAAATGACAAACCCAAAGAGAATTATCACTCGACTGTGCAGCTCTATAGTTTTTTAGCCTCTTTTAGCTCATACAGGAGCAAAATGTCCTCTAATAAACCCTGTTTCCAGCAGCAGCAGGCAGCTAATTCATTCATAAAGCTTTGATTAACCCACCGTAAGCTACAGTACCTGCCAAATACCAAACAGCAGTAGACAAAGTTTGCGATTGGTGAACATAATGGAGCATCTAGCAGCTAGAGTAGTCTAAATATATAGCATTTATAGCAGCGACCGCATAAATTCAACATTTACTAATCATTATGCTAAAATATTTGCTGCTAATGCTCTATACAAGTGGGAATCACCAGAGGGCCCATGATACGATATTATCATGATACCTATGTCACTATGCGATATTATCACGATACCTGTGTCATGATGCAACATAATCACGATGCCTATGTCAGGATGCGATATTATCGCGATGCCTATGTCACAATGCAATATAATCATGGTACCTATGTCACGGTGCGATATTATCACGATACCTATGTCAAGATGCGATATTATCACGATACCTATGTCACGATGCGGTATTATCGTGATACCTATATCACGATGTGATATTATCACAATACCTATGTTGTGATGCAATATTATCACTCTACTTGCGTCAGGATACGTTATCATCACAATACTGACGTTGTGATACAATATTATTGCGATTTTAAGCATATTCAATTTATTACCTTTTTTCCAACATCAAATTTTTTTCCAACTTCAAATTATGTCCCTAAAGGTAAACGTTGTCAACATCCGTTTTGGGATTGTCAAGCCGACAACACATACAATAAAAGACTGATACTTGGCGTCCGTGTATCGATACAGTATTTCCACAAAAAATATCACAATACTATGCTGTATCAATTCCCCCCCCCCAAACCCTACTCTATACCACAGTGAAGTGCGACTTCTAGACTAAGCAAGAGCCCCACTGCAATATCTTCATCGATGACACAAACGCTGCATCAATGAACCTTTAGGAAATATTACCCTAAAAATAGCTCAAGGTGGGAGGAATAAACAACAAAGGGTTGCATTTATTTCTTGTGTATTATAAAGTCTGCAAATGCAGAAACGTTGTAGCTCTCCAACAACCAAATGCTGTTAAATGACACCAACAAAAACAGGTTAGTTTTATTTAAAAACAGATTTCTAGAATAAATAAAAGCATGTGGTT
This sequence comes from Sander vitreus, assembly GCF_031162955.1. Classification (NCBI taxonomy): domain Eukaryota; kingdom Metazoa; phylum Chordata; class Actinopteri; order Perciformes; family Percidae; genus Sander; species Sander vitreus. The sequence goes on from NC_135871.1 coordinate 27,459,600, forward strand.
ACTTACCATACACCAGGTTGGGGTTAGCTCTCTTTAGCTCCTGAACAATGTCCACTACCATCTCCAAGAAGGATGTGTCTCTGGTATACCCTGAATACAACATTAATACAAGACTTTATCTCTCTCTCTCTCTCTCTCTCTCTCTCTCCCCCTCTCCCTCTATGTATTAAATACTTTAATTATTTGACTTCTGTTTAAAGCTTTATTTAACCATTAAACTGCCAGAAAAGCAACTCTAGTGTACTGAAGGTGACTGCTCTGCATGTCTGAAGCAATATGCATGAAAGTGGTTGCTCAGGTCTACAACATTACTAAAAAGTCCTGAAACTGCAGCAACTGCTGTGTTTACACAGTTCGGTGCAGTGCAACTTAACGCATGCAATGGTTTGGTTACACAAAAGAATTAATGTTCACCTTTGCGGATCTAAGGTTTAGGTTTGGTGGGACAAAATCCAGCTACAATTTGCACACAAGTACTGAATGTAAAGAGATGAAGAAGGAGACTGGAGGGAACATTGATACAGGATTCATTTATTACAATTTAACTTTAATTTAACGATTATTTTCATTGTCGATTAATCTGTCGATTATTTTCTCGATTCATCATCGATTAGTTGTTTGGTCAATAAAATGTCACTAAATGGTGAAAAATCCCAAGATGACGTCCTCAAATGTTTAGTTTTATCCAGAACTCAAAGACATTCAGTTAACTGTCACAGAGGAGGGAAGAAACTAGAACATATTTACCTTTAAGAAGCTGTAATCAGAAAACTTTTTTTTCATAAAAAATGACTCAAACTGATTAATCGATTATCAAAATAGTTGGCGATTAATGTAATAGTCGACAACTAATCGATTCATCTTAGCGACTCTAAATTTAACCCCAGGATGATTTAAAAAATCTCAACACAATAACATCACGTTGACATGAAGGTTAATCTAACTGCAGAACCAATGTGATTACGACAGTGTAGTGAAGTGAAGGTTAAAAGGAAGGTATTCACCTGTTAAAACATAGTCATACTGGTGTACGTTGTTCAGTTTGATTCCTTGATAAAGAACATGGAGCTCATCTGCTGTCAACACTTGGCCTTTCCAATGAGAATAACCTGCAGAGAGGAGAGGAGAGGAGAGGAGTTACTGTGTTTGCTTAGTTGCTGACTCAAACTCTTTGCAATGCCTTGTCCATTCTGCTGGCATCAGTTCAACAGATTTTTCTCACTGATACCAAAGGAAAATCACTCCAAAACGTCAATCCAAAGCTGGATGCTGGATAATGACATGTTTTTTTTTAAAGACTTTTTTTGGGGGGAAAGACATGCAGCAAAGGACCACAGGTTGGACTCGAACAGTGGGCCGCTGCGGTAAGGACTGAGCCTTGGCACATGGGGCGCATACTCTACCAGGTGAGCTACCAAGGTGCCCCAAGACATTTTTTTGGACCGCTCTCTAGGGCTGGGCACCGAACGTCGATACTTTTATGGCACCGAAACATTTGTTTTCGATCCTAGTATTTATCTTTTGGAGCCAAATTTCGGTTCCAAAAGCGTCTGAGCGCGTAAGAGAAAGCTTATCTGTCCTCTCTGCATATTGACACAGAGCGGAGCTCCGACCGACACACACACACACACAGAGGTGCAGACGGAGTAAACTACGTCGGCTCTGCAGTTTTGTTGAAGTCACAGTGAGTCACGGCGATGCCGATAAAGTGGTTTCAAGTGTGGTTACAGTTTTTCAAAACTTCACGCAGACGGCGTTTGCTGCGATATGATATTAATGGCGAGCCGAAAGCGGTGGCGTGCTGTTGGTTTACACTTCCTCTGAGACAAGCAGGCGCAACAGTGGTTTCTGTGCCCTGATGACTGACTGACAGGCTGAGGTTGTAAGGAAAGGCAACTTTATTGTTGTACACAATGTAATTTGTTTATTTATTTATTATTGCCAGCCCTACTGCTCTCTGCCAGCATGACTGGAAAGCATCTTGATGGTCCACGCAACTTTTGCTTGTAACTGAGCAGTGTGAACTTCACTGAACTATGCAAAAAAAGGAAATGATTTTATGGCTCAGACACAGACACACACACACACACACACACACACACACACACACAGAGAAGTCTTAGTGCAGCCTGCAGCCACAGTATGTGGTCAGCCAGACACAGGGGACGAGGACAGATACACCTCTACAAACAAACACAACACACCTACATTGTGTGTGGAGGGGTGTATTGAGAGTGTGTGTCTTTGTATATCTGGGAATATGCAAGTGTGTTAAGTGCTGCATGTACAGATTACAGGAATGTGACGAGAATGCTAATGTAAGCATGCGTTTGTGCGCTTGTGTCTGCGTATGACATGTTTGCTGCAGGCCGATGACGTCGCAGCTCCAGGTGAGTCACAGCCAGGTCACGTGGTGGGGGGTTCTGGTTGCTAAGCAACACGCCGAGAGAAAGCTAAAGGGGCTAAGAAAGAGAGATGAGCAGTCAGAGCGCTGTGTGTGTGTGTGTGTGTGTGTGTGTGTGTGTGTGTGTGTGTGTGTGTGTGTGTGTGTGTGTGTGTGAAAGAGAGAATGAAGGCAGCCCTACAGATAAGAGCTGCTTCTGTCGTCATCATTCGCTGCTGTCGCAATTCCCAGCGCCTGCTGCTGTTTACTGCTGCGTCCTGTCGCTCTCTCTCATTCTCCCTCCATCTTTCTCTCCCATCACCCTCTGTCTGTCTCTCTGATTCAAAAATGTCCCGTCTCTCTTTCTCTCTATTCACATTCTCTGTCCCCCTCGCCAGCCACCCCTCTCTGCCTCTCAGAGGCACACGTCGTCTTCAATATGTCACACCAAATTACATACTCGGCTTGAAGAAATTGCAAATGTTAGGATCCAATACACAAGATCTGATTAAACAAGCACCAGAGTCTCAGGCGTTTTCATGTTAAGGTCACGGAAACAAATACAATTTTCTCATTAAGGAATCTTGACGTCTACTCTGTGCGTGGGGCCATAATAACCATAATAATTAGAAGCGACCATAAAATATATAAAATATATGATTACAATAGTCTTTTGGTGCCTAAAGATTTAAATTGAACTTAGATTTAGCTGGGAGCTCACAGGAATCCTGTCTAGGCCGTGTTCAGAAAGACAAGACCGCTGCAGGCAAATACACAGCCGCCTAATTCATTTCAATGCTCAACTTTTGCTGCAACATAATCCAACGCCATCTGGCCAATCAAAAACGTGCAAACACACATTCCTGATAGTTTGTACTGTGACAGCTGTGTTTTTACTGTTTAATTGGAGATCATGGTGACAAAAAAATTAAATACTTTCAGCCGTGATTAGCCTGTGATCTGCCTAATTATCATAAAATGCTGAACCGAACCCTACGCTGGTCGACGTAATGACGCCGCCGTTTAATACGGGAAGGTGTTTACGTAGGTGGACCGTTCAATGCACTAGGCTGTGAGAAAGTGAAAATGGAACTCGTGAGCAGAACAAGTGTTGTTTGGCAGTACTTTCAGTCAAAAGAAGGCCATTCAAGTCCTGCTATGTTCAATTTGCAGTGCCAATTTGTCTCGTGGTGGCGAGGACCCTAAACAATACACAACGTGGCCACTGTTAAAACATTTGCATATGAAACATCCGAAAGAATACGAGTTGAGCATGAAGGAATCTACAGACAGCCAAAATGCAGCAACTTCAGGTACAGCAAAGGAAGGACAGTCACAGCTTAAAACTTGTGTTAACCAGACGGCCATTACCAGCTTTGCTAGCCCTACAATAAAATAAAATGAAAAATACACTGCTGTGGACATTGTGTACTTCATTAATGTGTTTACTGTGTTAATGGACTGAGGATGGGAGTAGGATTTGGTATTCGGTTTCGGCAGAATCTTAACCAGTGGATTCCCCCAAAAATCTGGATTCAGTGCATCCCAAATACTTACTGACTCAAGTGGTTCGGCTCTCTTCAAAAAACATCCAGAATGGACATTCTTTGGGGAATCTTTTACCATTCCCAACCAAACTTCAAAAATGAAAGTGACATTTGCCTCATCCAGCCAATGAGCCTCCTGCAAAGCAAACAAAAACACTTCCCCGGTGCTCCGCGCTCCCAGTCCAGGCAGCACGGCCAACTGAGCTAACTAGCGTTAGCTCCAGTTAACAGTTAGCGTTACTTTAGCAACAAGTAAAGCTTTCTGTCCATCAGGAAACTCTGATCATCACAGAGAGTCGAGGCAGCCAGAGGACAGCAGAGGGAAAACCAGAAAACGTTTTTTCCATAAAATATGATCAACTAAATCAGTTGCGCACTTCTCTAGGGAGATCCAGCCAGTAAAGTTACATAGTGCGAGAACAGGGCCGGGGTGCAAACTGAGAATGACAGAGGCCCCATTCTCCCTATTACAAGTCAATGTATGAGTCAAAATGATTTTATTTTTTTATTTTTTTTGTTATTTAAAGGTAAAATAGTGACGCAGAATGTTATTTCAACTGAAGACAGAAGTGCAACGGCCACACCTAAGTAAACGTTACTTACATAAATTAACTGCAAATTAAAGAAGATCCTGTAATGGGAAATAATTCCATTACAACCCAAATTTCAACTAAATCACACATATAAACACAGAACTACAGGTAGTATTCTATGTAGTAGGCCTGCACGATTAATCATTATAAAATCGCGACCCCTGTTTGCGATTGAATTTTTAAATGACTTTGATTTTTATTTTTTAAATTTGGGGGCATTTTTGGCCTTTATTTTGATAGGACAGCTGAAGACATAAAGGCAAGCAGTTAAAGAGTGTGCTAAGAAATCATTCTGTTTTGTAATTGACAAACTCCATTTCTCTACAGACTGAAGCTGTAGCTGCAGCATGTTGACTGTTTTAATTATGTAAAGACATGTTCAAGGAGTTCAGACAGAGCCTTTATCAGGGCCATATTTAGCTCAATGTGATATATGTCACTATTATTGGTAGCCTACTGTACTTAAATGGCCAGTATGTACTTTATTTTCTTTATTCATTGAAGCCTCTATGTTAACAGGCTTGTGGTGATGCACAATGTGCTACAGGTGCCAAAAGGTCTGTTTGGTACTGCCAATTTGTTTTGTTTTGTCATGGTTCATGTGTGCAATAAACATTACACTTCGTGAGAAACAAATCGTGGCAGAGAATCGTGATATCAATATTTTTCCCCAAATCGTGCAGGCCTACTATGTAGACAGTTTGAGGCGAGCTTTATTTTCAGAGGTTTTGGGAGGTTCTGCTGCCTCCCAAATGCTCAAGACGATGGGTAGTATTTGTTTCTTTGTGGTGCCTAATGCATCAAAAATGACATTTTAGACACATCTTGTATCTTGCATTTACCAAGGACCTCACGTTTATCCAGTTTTCTATGTTCGATAGAAAATAGTTCCAAAGAACACTGTTCACAGCATGTCTCTGGATTATGTTGAATAAATGATTTTCTGTATTGAAAAAAAGAGAAGCTACAAAGACAAGTCACTCTTAAGTTATTCATGAATTGATCAATGATATGTGTAGATAAAACTGGTTCGGGGGAACCTCTCTCACCATAGATGTTCGGCTGAATCCAGGCTACAACACAGCTATCCAAACAGCTCAGATGGAAATTACAGCATTTCATCCATCTCTGCGTCCAATGTCACTACAGACGAGTCCTACGCTCGCCCACATAACAACACTTATCCTACAGAACACCTACAATTATGCTTACCCTTAGACTGCAACACCACAACAGATTACTTTAAACTCAACATCATCCATCTAAATAACAATGAAATGACACAACCACAACTAACCTGGCTGGTTTCAAACCGCCAGCTCACAAGTGTAGAAACCTAGTACCTTGTACTACACAAAGGACAAAAAAACAGAGCAGCCTTTCGCATTTCCGATTTTGGCTCTAACGATCACAAAAACAATGTAATCGAGAAAAACAAAAAAAGTTTTTGCACATGACGTAGTTTTGCAAGTAAACTCACAAGTACTCTGCTGTTGAAAGTTACTTTTTGCACCTTTTCTTCTACAGGGAACAGGCAAAAAAAACTAATTAGCTGTCTTTTAGGTTCCATAAAATGTCTAAAAAAGTGCATTTCATTTCTGTCAGTATTCCTCTTTACGTTGCTCGCAGGGAACTTGTTTTGGTGTCTCTCACTAACCAGCTAAAAATACAAAACAGGATGGAATCTCTAAGTGGCATCAAATAAACAGATAGGATAACTGTCATAATGCACCGATCCTGTAAAGATTTCTGAGTCTGGTTATTGTATCCACTGTGAAGCAACAAGCAACAGCTGGGCAGATGTGTTTGTTTTTACAGCTGATTCATTCTTCGTATTCAGTTTGCATGAATGACATGAGCTGAGAGCATCCATCAGTGCAAGACAGGAGAAAGACAGTACAGATTACTCATTCACGGGACTGGAAATTAGTTGAAAATATTACGAGTAAATGTGACGCCAAGGGATGCCTTTTTAAAAGTTCAAACTTTATTCTTATTATTTAATATACAACATTTGCTCAGACTTTGCTGAGGCAATATAAGACATGACAACATATTTCAGTAAAAAAGCAACACATTATAATGGTGTAGTTTTTGTTAAAATACATTATCGCAATAATCAACAATAAACACAAACAGAGCAGAAGAACTGTGCTGTCAGTAAAGGGAAGTAAATATTGGAATAGGCGGCCCTACTCTACATATTCCACCACAAGACTCATCTCAAGCAACAACTCAACCCTAGTCTCCACAGTCCTGCGGACGAGGCTCTGGCTAGTCCACACAGCATTCTGGGATGGGAGTAAAACGTGCTCTGGTTTATTGCCATTTCTTTAAACCAATCACAATCGTCCTGGGCGGCAGTCAGCGCCGGACGGAGCCACGGTGCCGCTGCAAAATAGCCTCGGGAATGAACTTGTTTTGGTGGAACGTGTGTATGTTCAAAAGTTGTTTTAGTTGTACAACAGAAAACTCAGATTGGACAGACAGTCTAGCTAGCTGTCTGGATTTACCCTTAAAACTCTGACACAAAGAAAGTGGAAGGTGACAGACTTCCGGCCGAAAAGAAGGACGTCGGCACCGGAGCAATCCCGGAAGTGGAACTTCGTGGATAAAGACTAGCTCAACCCAAACCAGAACTGTGATCACTTTTAACTTGACATGTTGCATAATGTCTTGTCCTCTTCTACTAGGGCTGTGCAGTTAAATAATCGTGATTTCAATATTGATCAAAATAATTGTGAGCAGTCCTAACTTGTATACTTGTATCTTTATTTACTTAATGTTCTGTCTTTTAGTTTGTTACCTGTTTAAAGAAACAAAGAGTTCAAAATGGAGCAGAAACAGAAATATTCTAACTTTAAGTCCTTAATATAATCCTATGCTAGCCTGAATGCAACTCAATCTTTCACCTTCCATTAGACTCTCCCTGCTTGGTACGGTAAAGAAATGCCCATATCCTTTCCCTAAATGTGTAGTTTTCAAGCCCAAGACGGTCCTCTAGAGCAGTGGTTCTCAAACCTTTTTCAATATTGTACCCCCTTTGAATTGCTTTTTTAAGCCCAGTGCCCCCTGACCAGCGCAAAACATTTTTGGTAGAAAAGAAAAGTCTATATAAAGAGGTACAATACAGCGCCGGCAGTGATAGATTCACTAAACAACAGCCTTTTTTAAACAAAAACATTTACATTACCACATTTACATTTCAAATGTTTCGAATCCATCACTTAATTCATTCATTATTATAGTATAATTATTTTAGGAATTATGCATGACATATTTTTAATAGTGCTGTCAGTTAAACGCGTTATTAACGGCGTTAACGCAAACCCATTTTAACGGCGTGACATTTTTTTATCGCGAGATTAATGTTCTTTTTGGCCTAGCAAACTTTGTCGTTTTTTTTCACATGCTGTTGCAACAACTAGTAACGTCAGAAAAACTACAACACCACACCGGATCTAGCTAGACCGGAAACAAAACAACAGGCACGCCGCACACACTTGTTTGGGCTTGCGAGCCGGCCAAAGAGTAGTAGGCTAACGTTACGTTTTGAGTGGATGGCGAGCGCGAGACGGTGAAATGGATGCCAATAAGATTCTGAATGGAAAGTTTACTTTTTAAAAGTTGCCAAATGGTTCCATTGACAAGACCAAAGTGATCTGTGTGTTTTGTCGTTGTGAACTGAGCTATCATCGCAGCACGTCCAGTCTGAAATACCACTTGATGGCCAAGCACACAGCTGATGCCAATTCTCCGCCCTCTCGTCAAAGCCGTTACATTGTGTGCGAGATGATTTGCTCCAAGTGTGAATGACTGCTCCAAGTGAAATTGAACACTACAGTATGCCAATGTTGTTTTCAATAAAAAAAAAACATTTGCACAAAGCAAGCCGATCCATGTTGATAAGAGCATTAAAATGAGAAAAAATAATGGGACAAAAAGAAATCTAGGGACATTTAGAATAGATAAAAATGTGTGATTAATTGCGAGTTAACTATGACATTAATGCGATTAAATATTTTAATCGTTTGACAGCACTAATTTTTAAATTACCATTTTTGCAATAATTTCACATACCCCCTGCAGTACTCCAAAGTACCCCTAGGGGTACACGTACCCCCATTTGAGAACCACTGCTCTAGAGCCACAGCAGACTTTATTCATCTGTTTCCACAGGCTGGAGTAGTACTCCTCGTCGTGATTTAACTGATCGTGGCATCTTTGCTTCATCGAACTAAGACGAGACAGAAAGCCTGTATAAAATGTGAATGGAGTTTGTCCCCTGCAGCTACTTCTGTGTTTTGAGAGCTGCTCTGTTGTCAGCCAGTGAAGTCACTGACCTCCCCAAAAAAACTTGACTCACTCAGCTGTCGACGTGTCAGCCTCAGCACGACGACAACCGTCTCTCTAATACTTGCTAACAGCTCATAACGACGCCAGGCGCTCTCTGACTGACTCATTCACACCCACACACACTAACCAAAAACACAGCACTCACTCTAAAGAAAAAAATATTTCATATTTGTTTCAGATATTTCATCCGTCTTACCTGTATGGTTGGAGAACTGGACAGAGTTGATGGAGTCCACCTCGAACCCTAAAACCTGGAAGACAGAGAGAGGAAACAGATCAGGTGTCAGGAGAAGTTAACAGGTGTACTGGCTTTAAATTTGACAACTCTATTTTGAGTATAGTAGTACACATATATACCACACTACTGCACAAAAGCAGACAGTACTGTATACAACTTGTTTAGGGTATTTAATACTGTAATTCTTGCTGAGCAAAAATTAACAAAAAATGCCTTCATTTGTTTTGATCATTAAACCTTCAATGGCTTTTTTTGGCCACTTGAGAGCAACAGAAACGAGCTGTGAACACAACACGTTACAAGTTGCGGCAAACACATTCAACTTAACGAATGTAAGCCTGATAGTCACTTGCCTATTTATTCCTCTGTTTTTGGTCTCCACCAACTCCTAAGGGAAATCTGTGTCTCTTTAAAAGGAGAATTCCGGCAAAAAATGAACCTAGGGGTTAATAACACGATTACCGAGTCGACCGTTCTCTGGGATGTTTACCGTTGCGCTTGAGCTATGTTACTGGTTACTGGTTACACGGGGTTCGTCGTTCGACTGGTCGTGACTGTTTTCCCAAGATGGTGCCCGCCTGTATACGTGAACGGTACACATCCCAGAGAACGGTCGACTCTGTAATCATGTGTTATTAACCCCTATAATACCCCCTGTCTTTATAAAGTGTCTGTACACTTAAAAAGTTCTCAATGCCTCAGTTTACATGTAGGGACCCTCATTGTGCTACCGTTGAAGTGTGGTGATATTTTGAGCCTTGTTAGTGGTATAGAAATTGTGATTTATTTTTACTTTACCTGTGCCCCGACGACTAGCTTCATAAGCTAATTAGCGGTTTGGGCTAAAACTGGTCACATTCGATTAGCATGAAAACAAATCCCAGAGAATGGTTGACTGGGTACACATATGTTATTAACCCCTAGGTTCATTTTGCGCCTGATGCCTCCTTTAACTGCTAAATGCTCCACTATGTTCTCCAACTAGTCGCCAACTTTGTTTTCGTCTGTCTATAACGCTATGAGAGCGGTGAGAGTGAACCAAAACAGAGTTGAGTTTTTCGCTTTTGAACACACAAATAGCCATTCCTAAAATATCCTCATATGTTGGAATAAACCCTTTTTGTCAAATACTGTATATTGTGGCATCTTTTCCAGGTCATCACTTGCAGCATATAACCATGTATCTGTAAAAAAAAATACAAATAAATAAATAAAAAAAACTCCATATGGCTTCATTTAACCCCGGCTGTGATCCGTGAGTGGAGATAAAAACAACATCTTCTCAGTTTAACTTCAGTTGAAACCTGCACAGATCTGCAACAGCTACATAAACTAACTCTTGGTGTCCTCCACTCTCTCTGTCTTTCTTAACAGATTTATTTTAATTACCAGAGAGAGAAAGAGAGAGGGAAAGACACATGATCCATCCACATGCGCAGTCGATTGTTATCTGAATGACTTTATTTAATTGGGCTGAAGCAAGAAGCTGGCAGAGTAAAATGAGTTCTTTGTACTTTTCGATTGACTGCAACCTTGAGATACAAGAATCTGCTTTCAGAAGGGAGCGGCAGTGATTCACCCCCTTTCACCTTGACTTTCTTAAGTGTGGCATATGTTTTCTGAAAGGTGAAATAATGTATTTGTATCATCAGCATGAGGCATTCAGGAAACATGCTGAGCTCGAAGTGGTGACAGGAATGCAGAACATGACACCAGTTCTATTGAAAATACTATTTTGTAAAAGACAGTACCGTACGAATACACTCCTGGTGGACATACAGAAGTGTGAATGATGATGATTGATATCTTCTTATTCTAATTTTTGTTAGAGATATAGACTGATGTGTTTTCAGGAATCCTGTGGGTCATGGGATTCAATTTCACTTATCATCACGTGGACGGGACAGGAAAAGAAGTCAACGGGATCCGGCAGGACGGGAATTATAGCAATAAGTCTGTCTTTATATATAAATATGCTGTTCTAATATGAATAAACGCTATTATCTTATGGGAATGGGACAGGAGCCATTCTTCCAGGATTGGGACGGCTCTGTCATAGGAGTTTTTTTGTGGCAGTGGGATGAACAGGAGTGAAAATCCACTCCAGTGTCACCCTCTAATCTTTGTGATTTTCTATTGATATCCAAATGGAAAAGCCCATTTTCTTCAGAAGCCCTCCAACCCTGTGGCTGCTCAAAATTGAGTTAACACTTCAGCAGAGAAGATGGTTAACATACAAGTTGCCTTTGTAAATATGAAATAATAATATTATGTACACTCAATTGACAGTTTATTGGCTACACCTTGATAGAACCAATGCAGGCTAACTACCCTGCAGTAAATCCTACATTCATGGAAGTCATAATGTTTTTTAAAAAAACATTTTCATTGAGGTGTTATTTAAGGATGAACTGGGGACGTTGCAGTTCATGGCTGCAGAGGCGCCCCCTTTAAGGTCAATTTAACGGCTGTATTTTGTGGTGCTGTTGAATTATATTATGTTATATTATACATTGATATAAATGATAAATGCTACAGTAAATATTAAAAACACTTTCAGTATGCTACAATTCTAAACACAAACTACAGCCTCCAAAATGACCATCAAATTGAATCAACATCTCTAAGACAGTTTCAACGTAGGGCTGGGCGATAGGGAGAAAATCAGATATCACGATGTTCTTGACCAAATACCTCGATATCGATAATGCGGCGATATTCTAGGGTTGGCAATTGGTGCTTTAACAAAATATCTTCACACTTAGATTTTAGATAAATAATCATCAGTAATGTGGACATGATGTCTAAGTGGGGAAAAGGCAAATAATAGAACCGCTAGAACAGTCTGGAAAATGACTGTCACTCAATGAGAATCACTTTACTGTAATGCAGCCTTTAAAACCAGGAAAAGACAAGACATGTCATATCACGATATCCAAAATCTAAGACGATATCTAGTCTCATATCACGATATCGATATAATATCGATATATTGCCCAGCCCTACTTCAACGGAACATTATAGCCTTTATGAAGGTAGGATTTAATGCAGGATTGACTGATGAACTTTAAATAAACAAATTCCCATTTAAGAGAAAGGATTCTTGTTACTCACAAAAAAAGTGTGTCGCCAAGACTCTCAGCTACCTTACATTGACTCATATTATGCTTTTTGGCTCTTGCCCATTCCTTTAATTTGTTATATATCTTTTTGTGCTTGTTATAGGTTTACAAAGTGAAAAAGCCCAAAGTCCACCCCAAAGGGACTTACCATCTCCAACAGAAAACACTGTTCACAAACTGCTCCAAACAGCTCTATTGTAGTCCAGCCTTTACTTCAGAGACAAACGTGGTCACTTTGTAACACACGTTATAATGCTCGCCTAGCTGCTAGCGTGGCACACCCTCATGCTCTGCAACTGATAAGCTAGCAGTACTTACTGCGCATGTGCGACTCCCAATAAAGATGGAACAGAAGTGAGATGTCTCACTCTGTAGCTAAAACAGAGAGCTCAACACACAGGGTGAAAAGAGGAGCTGCAGCAATGTGTAGTACAACAAATATATGGTGTTTTTTGAAAATTAAACCACATAAACCTATTCTGGTACAACCTCTAAATACAATTATGAACCTGAAAATGAGCATAATATGATCACTTTAAGTTTATTCTCAAAGAGCTGTTTCTGTTACAGAGTCGTGAATAAGATGTGTTTTACTGTTTTAGAAACAGGACACTTTCACATAGAAGCAACCTGTCCATTATGACATGCTCCTTTGGTTAAGCAGGATGCAAATTGATTGTTGATGTAAAACCGTGTATTTACGGCCTACAGATATAGATGGGGCTAAGAATATGTTATTTAGGTCACATCCTTTCTCGCTATTTTCATAAGCCTCAAGTCAGTGACAAGATAGACTGATCACATCTGAGTCAACACAAACGTTACATTTACTGCATCGTGACTTAGCAGGCAGTCCCTCGGCTTTGGGTTTGCTCCTGTACGTTCACCGTTAATTTGCACATTGTTAAACAAATGTTTCCAGTGTTTGTTTCCATGTACCATCTTTTTATTCTTGCATCAGCCTATTAAATGCCTGTCACATGCTACCGCAGCCCAACATGATGTGTTATTTTGTTGGACTAACAACAACAAGACTAATACCCCTTTCCCACTGGCCAAAGAACCCACTTACACTCACTAACATCTGGCTTTTGTCTGTAGTGGGAAAAGTTGCAATTGGCATTCACTCCCAGGACAAATGACTCTGCTGTAGGCACGTCGTCTGGCTATCACCAGACTAAGCTCAATCTTTTAAGATTGAATATTAGTCTGGGGAGTCTGCTCTGTATTTTCTACTGCACAAGAGGCGTGATCAACGGGCATAGTTTAAATGACTCTGTACGCAATTGGATAGTCCTTCAACCAATCAGACCAATGATCCGGGTGACGTAGCAGCGACAGCGGCATCAAAGGGTTGCTGCGCTTCGGTGGCTGCCATGTTGAATGTAAACAAAAAGCTGATTGGTCGCTTCTCTATATCGTCATCGTGTTAAACCCGCCAAGGTGGATAAGCCAGTTTGTGATTGGTCCCCGCAAATTTGTAACGGTAACAGGATAGAATAATGGACAGGTTTCCAGCCTGAGCTGCAGGGAGAATTAAATCGCCGGTAGATCAGGCTGGGTTTACCCAGTCTGCGTAGTAGGCACGGGTATTTATCAGCAACCAGGGTTCAGAATTAGCACCACACCAGCCAAATGCTGGTAAAATATGCAAGTGGCTGGCAGATTTGCTTCACTCACCAGCCCAAAAAAACAATGGTAATCTAATGAGTAGCTGGTAAAATTTGAACATTCATTAGCCATTTGGCTGGTGGACGAAAAAGTTCATTTTAAACCCTGTCAGCAACAACGTTCAAACTGATCAGCAGTGATTGAAACAGGACACCCGGCTAATTATCGGCCCTTTTACGGTGCAATGCTGTCGGTAACTTTAGACATCTTGGCCACAAATTCCGTCCGTCTACGTTCACTATCTTAGTTCAACGCGTCAGCATGCTAACATTTGCTAAATAGCACCTCACACAAAGTACAGCTGAGGCTGATGGGAATGTCATTTGTTTTCTTTTGATCATCAACCAAAGTACTAGACAAACAATTCATGGCCTGGGGACCATGAATGACTGTACAAAATTGAATTTAATAGCTGTTGAGATGTTTCAGGATCCACCACAGTAGTCAACCCGGCCAACCGACCAGACGCCGCTAGCGCAGCTTAAAAGATCCACAGGTATTAAATTGACAAATACATGAAATTGGCAAAAAGCTGCATGGTTAAACAATTCATTTGACAAGCTGTAACCAGCAAAATCAGCATTTTTGCTTAACAATTTGAATGATTAATCAATTATCAAGCTAGTTATCTGTTTAAGAAGTTATTCGTGAATTAACGTATTTCAGCTTCAGCCACAAAAACATGTTTATTATATTAACTAGAAATAAGCATTGAATACAGGCTTGTCTGGCTACCAACAACGAATCATTTCCATTGTTGGTTTCCTCTAAAGGACAACATCAGTAGGCCTATCTAAATCTAAATGAGCTGCCAGTTAAATATGTTCCAAGGCACTTTTGGTTTTTGGTTTTGGTTTTCAGGGACACTGAAACCATCCCTTTGAGAAATAAACAACCTATCACATTGATAATGCACTTATTCAGCTTTTATAGTCTCTCCCTAAGTGGACTTCTACATCAACAACCTGCTTAACTCTTCTCTTGGGCAGTGTTACCTTCATAAAATGTCCTTGTTTTTGAACCAGCAACTGTTTATTGCATTCAGGAGGAAATCCCACTGACTACTAAACTATTTCAAAATAATATTAATTCAAATGAACTCAATATACGTATCTAAAAATACATTAATCCCCAATTTTTTGCCGGAAGACAGCAGTGGATTTGAATTTTGTTTCTGTGTGAAAGCTGAACCTATCCAGCCGAGCTCTAAGGCAGCCTGTCTCCATCTTCAGTGACGTCACCAGGAGGAATCCAGTGGCAGCCAATCAGAGCCCTGCTTCCTCATACCGCTGTCTTCTGTCTGCCGACAGGCCGGAGATTCTCTCTCCTGTCAGCACGGGGAGAGGGATGCCCTGCGCGCTCGCTGACATCATCATTATCTTATCCCTTATCTTAAACACCAACTGAATCATGGTTGTGTGACTGAGTGAGAGCAGCTCCTTCGCTGGCCTGTGGGCTTTCCATTTATCAGTTTACATTTAAAATACTGTCAGTGTTTTCTTTCGTTTTTTTGCTTATGTCCACAAGCACCAATAATGGTTCATTCACAAACTAATGCATTAGCCAAGTACACTTACAACACTGTAAAGGTACAGCCTAGTTTACTTATCAACCTGATGTCTTCTGATGATATACCTTAACATCTCATTCAAGTAAGGTGCCTGAAGGGTTTGTCTCCTTAGATTTAAGAATTGAAAAATTAAAAAAAGGCCAATTTCATCACTGTAATAATTTGAAAGTGCCATTGGTATGACTGGTTTATTGCCTCACCAGAGGAACAGAGCATAAAGAAATCACTACATCTGCAAGACTTGTCAATAGTTCCATTTAAATTGTAAAATGCTATTTAAAAACTTGAATTTAGGTTTTATAGCTTGCTTGCCTTGCAGGAACCCTATACAAAGACTAAAAAGACTTGTGAAGGCAGTTTAGTACTGACACTGTCTGCATAATCAAACTACTAATTACTTACTAATTTATTAACATTTAAAGATGCTCTGAAAAATTATTTGTACCAGCACATACAGGTTTTAGGATCAATATTTGGTGATTGTAAAACTATTACTTTTTCTATTCTTTTTCACTTTCATTAGCAACGTAATAAAACATCAATACAGTGTTATCTTATGAATGTTGACACTAGGGCTGGGCGATATGGAGAAGATCAAATATCACGATATTTTTGACCAAATACCTCGATAATCGATACCGCAACGATATTGTAGTGTTGACTATTGGTACTTTCACTAAATATTTACACAGTGAGATTTTTGATAAATAATCATCAGTAATGTGGATATAATGATAAAAAAGGTGATAAATGATGATAAAGATGGCAAATAATAAAAAAGCTAGAACAGTCTGATGAGTTCAGAAAATGACATCACTTTACTGTAATGCAGCCTTTAAAACCAGGAAAAGACAACACTTATTTACAATATATTATTTACAACATATTACAATATTACGATATCCAAAATCTAAGACGATATCTAGTCTCATATCACGATATCGATATGATATCGATATACTGTCCAGCTGTAGTTGACACTTTAAAAATGCATATTGGCATCAACACACATGGGTGTGTTTAAAAGCTAGATGCATCAATTCGTCCTACTAATAATAATAATACTTACAGTGAACTTAACTATGATTTGCGTTGGTTAAGCTTTGAGCAGCTAGAGTCACATTCAGAGAGGTTTATTACAATGTACTGGAGTGTCTAAACTTAAGTAAGCAGCACTGGTAAAACCTATTTTAACATTAGCCTGGTACAAACAGGCCTTAATCAGCCATAATGGTTCAACATTAGTGGCTGCACTGAACCCTGTGACATGCATGAAAGCCCAGCAGCCATTAGGGTAACTACAAAATACATCCTGGGGCACAGCAGGCTAAAAATAGACTCGGCACTTCACGCAACAAGTGACTGTCTTTCAGGATGATGGGATATTTACTGTAGGCCTATACGAGCCTCACCATCACTACGGACCACCACGCTGCTGCTGAAGGAAAATATGAAACTAAAAATCACCAGCATCATCATCATCATGGCAATTATAGACCCAAAAGCAATCACTGTTATCATCCTACGGTCAACATTAGGGATCATAAAGGAAAATGACTCTCACTTTCATGGCCGAGAGGAGCTAAAAACCTCTGTGTCCTTTCAGAATAACATCAAATAAATGGCTTGTTTTGAATGCATTTGCTTTTTTTGGCTCCTTATTCTGGTAGTTATGCCTTCTTGTTAGGCACTCAGAAATCTTTGCCTTTAGGTAAGGGCTTATTTAGTCCCTCCGACTACTGAACGTCACCACCCGCCATACAACATGTATTCTGTTACCAGAAAAGGCCTTCAAAATCAGACAAATATCAATCAAAACCTCTCCAATTCAAAAACAATGAAAAGTTTAGGCCATATAAAACGTCATAGTGTTGAGTCAACTCTGAACCAATCAGCTGTTAGATCAGGTGAGAGCCAGGCGTTTCCCATCATGCCCTGGGTCTTGGAGTCGGTGGAGAGCAACTGCGGTGCCTGGCTCCAAAAATGGCGGCGGCCGCCGCCGCCTCGATCTCGTGAGGTTATCGTTGCCCACGTGTGCATTACTTCACAGCAAGTCGGGATCAAGTCTGGCACAAATGTAACCGGCATACATTAGGAGGCGATCGCTGATGATCGATTCTGCACAGGCCTGTCTTTTCTCGAACCAGCTTAATGATCCAACACGAAGGTCACTAGTTCCTATTATTAAGATTAAGAACAAGACACATGTTAAGCCACTAAAAAGCTGTACTTTATCTATAAGTGCCTTACAATACACTGTGTTATTAAGGTTAAATGACTAATACCTACTCTGCTCCCTTTTCTTCAGATGACCCTCTGATCAGGGGTGGGAGTAGGGCTGGGTACCGAATTCAATAACTTTTAAGGCACCGAAAGAATTGCCTCAAAAGTATCGAAAATGGCCTCGTCATTCAATAGCCAATTTCAGTTCCTAAGGAGTAAATCTCATCAGCATCAGTGAGCCAATAAGAATGCAGCATGCTTCTACCGATCTAATAATGTTGCTGATTGTCTGTGTAACGTTACATGTTGTAGGAATAACTCTCCGTTATGCAGAGACTGTGCACTAGGGGTGTGCAAAAAAATCAGATTCACATTTTTATCGCGATTCAAGCTCTACCACTTCAAAATCGATTCATAGAATTCCAAAAATCGATTCTTTTTTTTTAGCTGTATGTCTACTGCAAACACATGAGAAAAGTAACTGCATTTACATACTGTGAATCGTTTTTTTAAATCGAGAATCGTTTTTTGAATCGAATATTGAGCCTAAAAATCGATATTGAATCGTGACATTTTCTGAATCGGGCACCACTACTGCGCACATGTAGTAGTCACATAAATGGTCATGTATAAAGAGGCAGATATCATGACAGACATTACCAAAAAACATAAAAGCATAACTCTCCTTAACTTCTGTTGGCTACTGTGGTGAACGCCTTTAGCTGACAGTCAGTCTAAAGATTACTGAGATTAACCATTAACATAATGTAAAGAGTCAGTGCTTGCAATGGTCACTTGCATCTTATTAATGTATAAACTAAGCAGTGATTTTGAACTTTGTTTGAGGTTTCCCAATACAGCTTTAAAAGAAATTAGCCTGAGCATAGTAAAACATTACAATAAGATACAGAAACATCCCAATGCACTGCCCAGTGCGGCTGGGAATATGACCTCAAATCTATATTAAGATAAATAAGCAGATTTACACCATAAACCATAAATATAACAAAAATTGATTTCACATTCATCAGGGCATGTGTTTCCTTCTCATGTTAGCTCACTTCTAATATGATTATTCTGATTAATTACCAGTTAAATATACTTGACTGTTAGCTAATTGGTTGGCTGACCTTTTGGCAAGATGTCACTGTTTGGTTTAACTGGTTATGTACATTTATATAAAATGGCAATATGAGTAAATTTAGGTCTGTACGAGATTCATAATTTAAAAAATTCCGTTTGATGTCTGGCTCTAATGCCGACAAGATAGATGGCAGACAGCTTTGGTCACAATTAATCTGAGTAAACAAAGAGGAAAACATCCCCCTCCAAACTTTAGCAGTAATCGATACACACTTTATTCACAGCAAATACCAAGTGCTTTCAGTGTCACTGAACTTTATAAACAACTGTGTCTCTTAGTGTGTGGTCCTTAACCCTTTGTAACACACACACACACACCAAAGTCCATGTGTGCCATTACTCTAATGAAACACAGTCACGATCTGGCAAAATGCTCAACTTTCAGAAACCAGAACAGCTACTATGTCAGTGGGAGAGGAAGAAAACGTCCACGATAAACCCTTTTCCACCAATCTGTGCAAATTTATCAGACAACTCAAAGCAGCAAGCTGTTGTATTGATTATTTGTCGATCCTGTAGTACAGGACTTGCAGGTTATCACCGCAGGAGGTTGGCTGGATTGGTGTCCATCTAGATGTTCCCATACACATCATGACCATTACAGCAGTCTGCCTGCCTGTCTGTGAGCAAATGATGGCAACCTGAGGCACCAACACTGTGGTGATTGGTTAACTGGCTGGGTCCAAGTTTCCCTCCGGCCCCTGAGATTATCATTACCTATCTTTTGCAACCGCACCGGCCCGGAAGTACACTGTCACAGGCTGACTGAAGACTGAGCCTGAAAAGCTTGTTTCCACATATAAAGGATCCTCACCTGGAGGTCCATTATTAGACACAACCCTGCCACCTCTGGCATTAACAACGTTGCTCTACAGCCAGGCGTTTATCATTAGTTTGAGCAACACATGTATGTTTTCTCATGATGGCCGGTAAGACATGATAAAAAAAAACACCTTGCTCCATTATGGGACTCCCTCCCAGGTGTCATGCCCCAATTTCTCCGTCAGATTACGCGTTCCTCCTCGTCATCACATCGTCAAATGAATAACGTGGACAACAAGAAGACGTCAGCTACCATATCACCCATATATTTCACATCTTTCAGTGAAATGGTTTGAGGACTAGGTGAATGGAGGGAACAGATTTTGTCAGGGAAACACAATTTGAACGACACCTCAGGTTTATTACTTGACATTTAGGTAACAACTGTTATTTGAGTTTTTTTTACAGCACGTCTAGCAATACCATTGTTTGTGGCCTCTACACTATACAATAGCGGGGGATAAGGCTGGGCAATATATCGTTGATTTGGTGATATAAGACTTGATATCGTCTGAGATTTTGGACAGTGTAATGTGACGTGTGTTGTCTTATCCTGGTTTTACTGGCTGCATTACAGTAAGTGGTCAATATCTAAACTTATCAGACTGTTCTAGCTGTTCTATTATTTGCCTTTAACCACTTAGTCATTGTATCCACATTACTTATGATTATTTATAAAAAAAAATCTCATTGTGTAAATATGTGAAAGCACCAATTGTCAACCCTACAATATCGATATTAATATTTCAAATATATCGTGATAATTATATTTTCTCCATATCACCTAGCCCTAGCAGGGGGGAGTACAAGTAACCGCGGCCACATCCAGCGACAGTTTAGTAGCCTAGAAATCTAGCAACTCTCCGTTGGCTTGCAAGCTGGAAAAACCAAATTCTGGTCAGGCCAATCACGTTGTGTATAAAGTCGGTGGGCGGGCTTAAAATACTAACGGCAGAGTTGCAACGGTTCCGTGTGAATTCCCTGCTACTTGAAAAAGCAAAAGTTTAATCTATCAACTAGCGTTGCTCTGGTTGGCTATGAGTGCAGAGGGAATTTGAAAGACAACAGTTTATCCCGCCCCTCAGATTGAGCCCTGCCAATGGTGAGATCCCAGACCCAACATCTGGATGTGGGTCTGGCTTGTCAGGCTAACAGTTTAGGTGAATGACCAATTTCTATTAGCAAAGATTGTACGAACTTTGTACGATGTAATTAGCAAGGATCATTACTAGGGGTGGGAATCACCAGAAGCCCTACGATACGATATCATCACGATACTTATGTCACAGTGCCATACTATTGCGATTTTAAACATATTGCGATATTCTGCAATAAATTGCAATTTATTACCTATCTGATTGTTCACCCCTGCTGACCTCACCAGAAAAAAAAGGTTTAGTGGACTGAAAAAGCAATCGATTTTATTATTGTAGTAGAAAAAAGTAAAATGCTCATGTGCAATTTATATAATAAAAGATCGATACTTGGCACCCGTGTATCGATACAGTATTGCTATGGAAAATATTGCGATACTATGGTGTAGCGCCCACCCCCCTCCTAATCATTACAAAAATCGGTCTTTACATGAGTCGTTGATGGAAAGCCGCAGTTCGGTTTTGTGGGCAAGCATGGCAAGTGCCTGAATTAGACCAAAAAAGGTGCCAGTACCCATGATCGTTGCATGTTTTGTGGATATATTAATATTCATGAGTATATCTTGTAGGGTGACCCCGACTCGATGATTCGATGCCAGGAAACTAGTTCGACTAACGTTACCAATCTGGTCGAATCATCATCACAGACTGAAAACGTGGTTATTAAAGGATCAATCCATTTGGGCTATATAGCGGTGCTGAATGTCTGATTTTACATAGCATTGCTTGTTTTCCCAATGAATCGTTTATTATTTTTTATATATAGCCTTTTTGGTAAGAAAAAAATCATCCTATTAATAATACTGTTATTAACCATTAGAAGGAAGGGTAGTCATGTGGACGCTTTAATTGTACTCAGTACTGGTGAGTACTGGCCCATTTCAGGCATTGGTCGTGTCCGATAACGGGTGTATCGTCGCCCGTTGTCCGATAATGGGTGCATGTAAGTTGTATTTACCTGTAATGGGAAGGAGGCACTCTTGTTGCCCACATATCCCCGGACTACATGGCTCTGTATGGACAGAACACGGCATTCCATGGCAGCTCCCGGTCAGCCGAGGAAGGGATGCAGATAATCCGTTACTTCAACGATAATCACGTCTACACATAACAGTACGAAAAAAACTAAATGTAAACACAACGCCGTCAGTTGGAAAGAAACAACGTTAGCTAGAAGCTAACCAGCTGTGTGATACAGTGTGTGTGAGCGCGTGTGGTGGTTGTAGCGGGTGATGTGCAGTGAGTGTGTATAGAGAGAGGGAGAGAGACAGCTACACTGAAGGACAAAACACACACCTCACGCCGGTATTTCGTGCAGGCAATCTGAGAGACCGCCTAAACCATGTGACGTCACCACAGGGCCACTAAGCGCATCCTCCTGATCCCTATCAACACAGCTGGAATTGAATACATGTGAATGACAACTCTCTTCTATTTTGTGCTATTCTATTCTACCACTCCCTTTTACATAGCCGAATTATTTTGGGAAACATTGTAAGTTAATTTACTATTCAGATTTGTCTTTTCCCTGCCAAAACAAAGGAGAAAGGACTCAAATTGCATCTTTTAGGATGTAGCTTGGTGCTTTTTTTTGGTGTGTGTATGTGTGTCTGTGGTTGTGCCTCACACCATCTTTATCACAGAGTCGTGACTGAGGGGGGGATCTGTCACCACACAACAGTCGGCAGTGCTGCTGAGAGACACAGAGTGCATGCACAAACAAACATAGCCAAATGCAGTATAGGAGCAAGAAAGAGGGAGAGTGTGAGACATAGAAACAGAGGGAGGTATACAGAGGTAAGCCAAACGGAGAGATGTTGAACTGACAGCTCCACCTGCTGTTCATCCACGCCTTGACTGCTCTATGTGACACTTTGATTGCATTTCATACAAACATAGCCTAGGCCTACTTGATACATACTGGTTAATATCAGTATAATATTAATATAAATTTTAGTAAGCTGCACTGGTAAACCCTATTTTAACTGGTACAAACAGGCCTTAATCAGCCATAGTGGTTGAACATTAATAATAATAATAACAATGTATACTATTAATCCCACAAGGGGAAATTACAATGTGTTCACTCTGTTGTTATTACACACATGCCTGCATTACACACACACATGCTTCAGTACCTATACATGCACTAATGGAGAGACGTCAGAGTGAGGGGGCTGCCCATGAAAAGGTAGCCTGAGCAGTTGGGGGTTCTGTGGTCTTACAAGTGCACCTTGGCAGTGCTCTCTCCAGCTACCAGTCCACCACCATACTTTGGTCCATATGGGCTACTACCACCCAGTGGTTACACTGAACCCTGTGACATGCATGAAAGCCCAGCAGCCATTAGGGTAACTACAAAATACATCCTGGGGCACAGCAGGCTAAAAATAGACTCGGCACTTCACGCAACAAGTGACTGTCTTTCAGGATGATGGGATATTTACTGTAGGCCTATACGAGCCTCACCATCACTACGGACCGCCACGCCGCTGCTGAAGGAAAATATGAAACAAAAAATCACCAGCATCATCATCATCATGGCAATTATAGACCCAAAGCAATCACTGTTATCATCCTACGGTCAACATTAGGGATCATAAAGGAAAATGACTCTCACTTTCATGGCCGAGAGGAGCTAAAAACCTCTGTGTCCTTTCAGAATAACATCAAATAAATGGCTTGTTTTGAATGCATTTGCTTTGTTGGCTCCTTATTCTGGTAGTTATGCCTTGTTAGGCAGTCAGTACACTTTGCTTTTCGGTAACGGCTTTATTATTACTGCTAATGTAGAAAATGACTCAACCGAAAGTCACTAGTTCCTATTATTAAGCTTAAGAACGAGACACTAAAAAGCTGAGCTCAACTGTACTTTATCTGTAAGTGCTTTACAATCCACTGTGTTATTAAGGTTAACTGACTGATACCTACTCGCCTCCCTTTTCTTCAGATGACCCTCTGATCAGGAAACTGCTGTTTTAGTGCTTTTAGATTTGACTGCTGCCTTTGATACGATCAACCACTCTATCCTTTTATCCTGACTCAAACAAAGTGTTGGCATTACGGGCATAGCCCTCAAATGGTTTGAATCTTACTTGACAGATTGGAGTTTTGCTGTCCACCTTGGTAATTGCTCTTCATCTGCTGCCCCTCTTTCTTGTGAAAGGTTCCATTTTGGGACCCATGCTCTTTTCTCTATACATGCTGCCCTTAGGGTCCATTTAAAATTAGCCATAACATTTCGTTCCATTGTATTGCAGACACTGTACATGTCTATTTGCCTGTAAAAACATTGATAAGGACACACTTCAGCCTTTGCTTAACTGCTTGAGAGATCTCAAAATATGGTTGGATCAGAATTTTCTCTGTCTCAATGACAATAAGACTGATGTTGTTGTGTTTGGGCGTGCTGAACATTTTAGTGCCTGTGTAGATGCTCTTGGTACTTTAGGTTCCCATATTCGTCCTTTTACCAAGAATCTGGGTGGGATTTTTGACAGTGCTTTTACATTTGACAAAGAGATTAGTTCTGTTGTTAAAACCAGCTTCTTCCAGCTGAGACTTTTGGCTAAGGTCAAGCCCTACCTGCTACGCAAAGACTTCGAAAGAGTCATACATGCATTTATTACGTCTCGATTAGACTACTGTAACTCTTTATATGTTGGATTGAATCAGTCATCCCTTCGTCGGTTGCAGTTAGTCCAGAACGCAGCAGCTCGACTTTTAACCGGGACCAAAAAGCGTGACCACATTACACCGGTTTTGGCCACGCTCCACTGGCTTCCTGTCTGTTTCAGGATTGATTTTAAAATTGTTTTGCTTGTTTTTAATATTTTAAATGGGTTGTCGCCTTTTTATTTATCGGATCTTTTACAAGTCCACACACCTGTCAAAGGACTGAGGTCTTCCCATCAGATGCTCCTCGATGGGCCCAGATCCAGGTTAAATAAGAACATCTCGGACCGTTGGAACATTCAAGTCCTTGCTTTAGACCCACTATGATTCGTTGGATTTAAATTCAAGTTGAGCTTTGATACCTCGACCTTTTTCTACTGTTGGTTATTTTGTATTGTGTATTGTTTGTGTTTATTATCATTTTGGGTTGATTTTTTTTTAGCTTGTTAAGCACTTTGGTCAACTATGGTTGTTTTTAAACGTGCTATAAATAAAATTGAAGTGAACTGATCGGGGTGGGAGACACATACATGAGAATGTAAAAAGAGGCTGATATCATACCAGACATTAATAAAGAAAACAAACATATAAACCTATCAATGTGTAGAAACAGAGGGAGGTAGACAAGAGATGTTGAACTAACAGCTCCCCCTGCTGTTCATCCAGGCCTCAACTGCTCTGTGACAATTGCATTTCACACACGCACACGCGCACACGCACACGCACACACACACACACACACACACACACACACACACACACACACACACACACACACACACACACACACACACACACACACACAGGTTTGGGTTTGTTGGGACTAAAGAAGGAGGGTTGGGATTGTCACTGGAGTGTCTGATGAAGCAGAGGAAGAGAAAACAGTAAAGACCCGGCTGATCTCCAAGGGGACTGGACTGGACTAAACTAAACCAGATTGGACTAAATAGTGAACTGGACCAGACTGAAGAAGGACAGACGTAGACTGGACTGGACTACAATAGAAACGAGCCTTGGTAGTACAACATATTTCATGCTGACCTACTTAACACAGTTGAGTCCATTATAACAGCTGCTTGTCTTCATCTTTCTCCCACTACAGAGAACACAAGATTTACTTTTTTGAAAGTGCTGCTTTAATATAATATAATATTAATATACTGTATATATATCATGTATTACTATCATCATTGCACAGTACAAACAAACAGCCAGGTATACATTTTCCTTTATTTTAATGTCAGATAACCCAAACAAACGTGATGTGCTTCCTCTTCCCTCCCTCTTGTTGTTCTCCCATGTAGTAAAATTGAGATGAGGAGGTAATGGAGGAGAAAGAGCATAAAGAGTAGGAGGTTGGCGTCATGGATCATTTGGAATCCTGGTCCATATTGGGCTCTAAAGAGAAAACAGCAGTAAGTAATATTTGGGAACATATTTGGGAATATATTTATTTTCATTTGGTCACTTTACATATACTTTAATTATTCTGTGCAGTGAAAAAAGTGCCTATGAATCAGCTGCAGTGCTACAGAGCTGAAACATCATGTTCCAGAGGTAAAAATACAATTCATAATCTCCATAATTAATTGGATTATTAGCCATCATGTATGTCATTGTGATGCCTTAAAAAAAGTGTTTTTCTCGCATCCCTACTGAAAAAAACTACACTATGCACTAATCCAAAAGTGAGTTAATCCATCAGATATGTTATGTTACCATGGAGATCTTAACCACTCCAAAAGTGTGTGACTGTAATCAGCTCCATCAGACATGATGTGCTTCTTGAGGGCAGACTGGCTCGGCTTTGTATTAGAGCCAGATTAATACTGGGTTATTGAGGCCAATTCCAGTCAATATTTGAGAGTTTATAAAATGGGATAATAATATATCTTCCGATAATCTTTTTCTTTCATATAAACAAACACGTAAGGATTCCCTAAAATGTGGTTATTGAAGAATTGAGAGTAAGAAGAATAAACTTGTCAGTGCTCTCTTTCGACACCATTGATAATTTTCTAAAACATATCTTTGGCACTTTTCTTACTGCAAAAGGGCTCAACAGTGTGCTTCTGGAAGTGAAAATCCTATTCATATTCTGAAAGCCATAATGTTGTAACAACCCAAGGTAGACTCACCACGAGCTATGAGACTGTGGAACGATATTGTATACCACTGTAGAAGCCACAAGTCCGTCTGAAATCAACCTCGTTTTCAGAAAAACAAGTTTTAGTCGCGATGTCATGGAGAAGTACTACACGACCCACAATCCTAAGCATAACAGCGACGTGTCTGATTGGTGGAGCTGATGATTACCACACCAACGAAGGGCTATTGAGCTGCTTCCACTGAACTCTACGATTGTTACGTACACAGTCTTGTACATTTGTATTTTTTTTTTTTTCTTTCTTTTTTTGTTGTTTAGTTTGTTGGCTTGGTTTCAGGCTTCAAACTCTTCAAAAAGTGGCGGTCTATTTCTTGTTTTCTTATGGGCATATACCAATAATGATTAATCTGTGATAGGCCAATTATCCCTTGAGCAGAACTTCTTATTTATGATGACTGATAAGGAAAGTTCATCTTGTCAGCGTAGATCTATTAAATCATCAGCTCATATATATATATGAGCTGATGATATATGAGCACATTCAGCTCCTCTTTCACCCTGTGTGTTGAGCTCTCTGTTTTAGCTACAGAGTGAGACATCTCACTTCTGTTCCTATCTTTGTTGGAAGTCGCACACGCGCAGTACCTAGTTCAGGACTACTAGCTAGTCAGTTGCAGAGCATGAGGGCGTGCCATGCTAGCAGCTAGGCGAGCATTATAACGTGTGTTCCAAAGTGACCACGTTTGTCTCTGAAGTAAAGGCTGGACTACAATAGAGCTGTTTGGAGCAGTTTGTGAACAGTGTTTTCTGTTGGAGATGGTAAGTCCCTTTGGGGTGGACTTTGGGCTTTTTCACTTTGTAAACCTATAACATGCACAAAAAGATATTTAACCCAATACAGGAAAGGGAAAAAGCCAAAAAGCATAATATGAGCACTTTAAGCACAGCTTTAACCTTTTGAGGACGAAAGACGCAGTGGCGCGTCTAAACGTTGTTTGACAAAACTCCTACTCAAAAAGTGATATTACAAAATTTCATTTCAGACATTTATTTACTATTTTAATCATATATAACCTAAGACTTTGGTAAACTCATTTCAATCACTGCAACAATTCGTCCAACACATCATAAGTTAAGGTTTGTTTTCAAAAGAGATTTGAGGAATTTCAAAAAGGCCAACATCAACGTGTTAGCTTTAGCCCCAAATGATCTCTTTACACATTGCTCTAGAAAACATTTGGGCGTCACTATACGGAAAGCCGAGTTTGTTGTCCGAGAATTTTTGATATGAAACACATGGGATCAGGTCATATGTAAATACCCTAAAAAGGGCAATTTAAGAACATATGTGAAAATGCCCTTAGATCTCAGAGGGTTAAGCACATTCAAGCACAGAGGGATTTTCTGGAATATCCGTGAAGCAAATGAAAAGAATATTTACTTACAGAACCTGCCCCTGATACAGCTCTACATATAATGCTGTGTCTAAAGTCATAACAGTTCTCTGTGACTGAACCTCCCTCTCCACTGCATCTCTCTCTCACCGGTGAAGGTGAACTGAGGGAAGCTGCTCAGGTCTCCTCCTCCATAAAGTCTCTGGAGCTTTGCTGTCTCCTCTGACAGGTATTTTTCGTAATCTGGCTCCGCCTCCAGCAGTCCTCCATTCAACCTTAGAGAGGAGTGGATGGGGGAAATAAAACCAGAAATGGTTGTCATTTAATAAATGTCTCTTGCACATTACATCTCAACATCACAGTTTCCCTTCAGTATTCCATCTTTGTTTTTCTCGTGTTGTTATCATTGTGGATATTTTGGAATCTCTGCCTCCAGTCATTGTTTTTAAAAGGTACTGTGTACATCATATTATATATATATATATATATATATATATATATATATATATATATATATATCATATGAACAGGAAGTATCTTGAGATACATTATCTCTTTTACAAGACAGACCTGGCCAAAGCTGCAGCATAAAATAATTTAGTACAATAAAAAAGAACCTGAAAGACATGACAGAAACTATATTCTTGTCTATTTTAAACAGTTATGTTCCAAATGAAGCATTTTTAAATGTGATGCATGCATGCCTGATACGATGGCAGTTTATTTTGGAAAAAGCAGCTCAATTTCAACTATCTTTCTATTACTAACAGAGAACATTGTATAATTCAAAGCCTACACATTAACAAAGGACTCAAGGCCTCAATGCGTTAAATGAGAAGATCAATGCAACTTTCCTGTCTGTGCGTTAAGTCCCAAAATGTTGAACTATTCCTTTAACAAGCCAACCCATATGGAATTGAACCACCAGTCTTTTGGTTGTTCCTTAGGCCTTGGGACCATCCTAGTAAATATAACAGGAAACCTCTTTTGTCTCGCTACCTGTGCATGTTTTTGTATTCTCTGATCATCTCCAGGAAGAGTCTCTGCACTGGATCTAAATCTGAAAAACACATGAAGAAAAAGAATACTATTAAAAGCCAACCATATCAACAGACTACGTTGATATTAGACGATTTATGACGTTTTTGAACGTTACAGACCAACGTGTTTAAAATAACCTATTTCTGAAATATCCATGCCTAGGAACTACGGTATGGTTAACGCTCAAGAAGGTTTATGGTTATAGCAAATACAGTTAATTTATGGTACAGATGAAGTTAGGCAACTGAAACACTAGAATACAGTAAAGGCCTCAGGCTACATTTACAATGCTATGTTTCCAAACCGCATATCTCATCAACATTCTGGTATACTGGGCATGCGCGTGCCGGGGGAAACAGGAGGCGGCATGTAAACTCTGCCCGTTGCTGGTAGTTGCCATGGTAACGTTAGTCTCAGAGAACGAGACGTCATGACCCAATCAGGCGGCGAAACGTTGTGTGCGTCAGTGTCGGTGTTGCCAAAGGGCTCCGTTTGCGGCCGCTGAGACTGCAACACAACCTCGGAGATTCCAAACCTAAACGGGGTCAGAAGTGTTTCCAAATTTCTCCGGTTTAGGGGCTCGGAAACGCCAGAGCAGGGGGAACGAGAGGTGTAAACGTAGCAAACAATATTTGTTTTTAAACCAAAACGTAGCGATGTAAATGTAGCCTCAGTATGCTTAGTAGGGGTGCACGATTCAGATAATGTCACGATTCGATTCAATATTGATTTTTGATTCAAAAACTATTCTCGTCTTAGAACAACGTGCTTGTCAGATCCCTGTTTCAACGATGGAATTTGGGGGCAACTGCATCCAATTAGAATTCTGTAACTTTATGAAACAGACAATCCAACAATCACTTTTTCTTTTCCGCTTGTTCAATTGTCCGATATGAGCTAGGGCTGTGTACATATCTGCACTGTGTTTACCCGTGTGTGTCCCTTTACCATCTTCATTCCCCAAGGCTTCAGCCTGTGCTTCCTCCTCCTCCGGCGGCTCGTCCTTCAGAGCGGGAGAAGCTGGAAAATCACATGTGACTGCAGTCGCTGTGTCAACGACGTCGACTGACCCACTGGCAACCGTTGCTGTAACAACCCCGGAAACAGGACAGATACGGACAAGAGCTGATTCTAAAGCCTCAACTTCTGTTATAGTCCAAATCTCTGACAGCTTAAAGTGCTCATATTGTGCTCATTTTCAGGTTCATAATTGTATTTAGAGGTTGTACCAGAAAAGGTTTATGTGGTTTCATTTTCAAAAAACACCATATTTTTGTTGTACTGCACATTGCTGCAGCTGCTCTTTTGAGCTCTCCGTTTTAGCTACAGAGTGAGACATCTCACTTCTGTTCCATCTTTGTTGGATGCGCAGTAGCTAGGTAAGGACTGCTAGCCAGTCAGTTGCAGAGCATGAGGGCGTGCCACGCTAGCAGCTAGGCGAGCATTATAACGTGTTACAAAGTGACCACGTTTGTCTCTGAAGTAAAGGCTGGACTACAATAGAGCTGTTTGGAGCAGTTTGTGAACAGTGTTTTCTGTTGGAGATGGTAAGTCCCTTTGGGGGGGGACTTTGGGCTTTTTCACGTAAACCTATAACGTGCACAAAAATATATATAACACAATAAAGAAAAGCCAAAAAGCATAATATGAGCACTTAAAAAAAATGCTTTCTGCTCTGTCTGTATCTCCTCTGAGGTTGTCTCAGTTTCAATCAACACATCTATTTCTAAAGCCTCCATCACAGAGTTTACAGGAATATTTTAACATTTTGTGAAACACGTTTCTTAGCTTTCTTGCGGAGAGCTTGGAAATGATACGCCTAATTTAAAGGCCAGAGGGAAACTGCTCACCTGGCTCTTTCTAAAGTTTACCAAATCCACCTATACACCTCCGATTCTCACGTTAACATGCTGTATCTACTTTGTTTAATCCTGACACAAATAGAAATGTAAAAACAGCAATGTGTGATCTTACATTGAATTACGAGGTGACAATTTCTTGACAAATATCGGTTTATCTGCCGCTCAAGAGTGTCACTGCGGCCAAAGAAGAAACAGTTACAGCATGTAATTCCCCAGCGTGTCATTTTTTACATGTCTGTTTGTGTACGGATCAAAGAATGAGAGAGGCATATTTTTAAACTTTGGACAAAGCCAGGCTTTTTTTTTTTTTCGTGCTTCAAGTCTTAAAGCTAAGCTAAGCTAATCGCCTTCAGGAGTCAAACTTACCATCCAAAATATCAGCTCTTACATGCTCTGTTACCCCTGTCACGTGTCCAGGAACGGAAAAGAGTTGCTCATCCATCAGTGCATCTGTCTGCAGATCTTCAGACAGAACGCCAGCTTCAGACTGAGATAGAGACTCGATCGTCACAGCCTCAGACGTCTCTTCCGATGCCACCATGTTATCTACCTCCATCCTCTTCTCTCCAGCAACAATCTCACTTTCTTTCTCCAGATAATTGGTGGTTTCGCTCAGAGACTCATTATCCAGAGTTCCCACGGAGGCCTCATCTTCAGCCAAAGTCAAAGACTTCAGACTCATGGCCTCCAAAAAGTTCGCTTGCTGCTCTCCGGACTCTTTTTCTGCTTCCTGACCAATCTCTTCATCCAGTTGCCCCACTTTTTGGTGAACAAGTAAAGCGTCCGGAGACTGCCTCGGTCCTTGCTCAGAACCGAATGTGGCCTCCAGCATAACAGCTGTTTCCGCTTGTATTGCATCGGTGGCTTCAGAGATAGAATCTAGTGTTAAAATGTCAGCCTCTGTGTCCTCAAAAACTGCAACATCTTTTATTGTGGCAGTAACTTTCATCTTCTCTTCTTTTGCTAGTACAACAGCTTCTTTCTCGAGAGCATTCCTCGTTTCTCGCAGTACATCGGTTTCAAGGCCTCCAACTTCAGCCTTCATTTTTGCTAAAGTTATAGATTCCAGCGTCATGGCTTCTGCTTCGGGTGCCTTCTCCTCCGTCTGCAAAGACTCTCCATATGCTCCTGCAGGTGGATCGGAGGCTGAACTTGTTTTTAACGTGCCAGGAGTATTGGAAAGCACAGCAGGAACATGACGCTCTTTCACCAAAGTGCCACTTTCTCCTTCTAACTCTTGAAGATACTCAGACAGAGAGTCCCGATTTAAAAGAACATCACTCTCATCTTTGCTTGAATTCTCAGTTTCAGCTGCGGCTTTGTCCTCGGCTCCGATCCCCGTCTGGACTAACAACTCTTGAAACTGTTTTTCTGCCTTTTCATCGAGCACCGATTTTGTTCGGAGGAGCTCATCAGTTTTTAAAGACCCTACCAGAGCCTTGTCTACATGAAGTGTTACTGACTCTAACGTCATTTCTTCAGACTGGCTCAGTCCCTCCTCCACAGCAACACTTACTGAGCATGATTCTACTGTAGATTCGTTTTTCAAAGGCAAGGGTGCAGATTCTTGTACAGTTTTGATTAAGGCGGTGCGTGAGAGGTTATCAGCGGCTTCTGTTTCTATTGTAGGCTCTATTGTACCTTCAGAAACAGAAGAGCTGCTGGCCTCTGCTGCTGGTTCTATCGTTGTTTCTATTAAAGGTTCTTCTTCAGCAGGACCTGAGTCTGTGCTGTTGGTTTGTACTGCTTGAGCTGGAGCATCTACTGTTGCATCTACTGTACGCTCTACTGCGCATTCGACAAGAGCAGCTCTACTCTCTAGTGTTTCCAGAGGAGAGGTGCTGGTCTCTACTGACGGTTCAACTGTAGTTTCTAACACGGGTTCTACTGTTGCAGTGTGTGAAATGTCAACCGCGCTTAAATCTGGGCTTTTTGTTTCTACTTTCTGAGCTGATGCATCTACTTTGACGTCTATGGTAGGCTCTACTGGACGCTCAACAACAGCGGCTCTAGTTTCTAGTGTTTCCACAGGAAAACGGATGGCTTCTACTGGGGATTCTATTGTAGTTTCTATTAGGGGTTCTTCTTTGGCAGTGTGTGAGACATCAACCACTCCTGAGTCTGCGCGTTTGGTTTGTACTTCCTCAGTTGGAGCATCTACTGTAGGCTCTACGGGACCTTCAACAACAGCAGCTCTAACTTCTGGTGTTTTCGCAGGAGATAGGCGCGGTACTCGTGATTCTATTCTAGTTTCTATTATGGGTTCTCGTGTAGCAGCTGGAAAAGATGATGTCTCTGCATTTGTCTCCACCATGCGGGCTGATAAGGGCAGTGCTGTGGCAGTTTTGAGTTCAACTGGCTCTGTGGCAGTTTCTACTTTGGTTTTTATTGTTTCAGCCGAGGTTTGGCATTCTATTGCCGCTGCTTCTGATCCTAACGATGCCGGTGTTGTGCTGCTTAGAGAGGAACCTGAGGTTGTAGGAAGAGTCACAAACGGAAGACTATCAGCATCTACGTGTTTAGAACTAGAAGCAGCAGGAAAGACAGACAGTGCTGGTTCAGTCTTTGACAAATGAGGAATATTTGGGGTGGAGAACTTCACTGAGGAGGTGGAAGGAGGTTTGGTAGGAACGGAGGAGGCTTTGGCAGGAACGGAGGAGGCTTCGGTAGGAACGGAGGAGGCTTCGGTAGGAACGGAGGAGGCTTTGGCAGGAACGGCGGAGGCTTTGGCAGGAACGGAGGAGGCTTTGGCAGTTCGAGCTGTGGGAGAGAGGGAGGGAAAAAAGAGGATGTAAGGGGATTGGGGAGGGGGGAAGGGGGATAAGTAAAACCACTCAGCACATGCCAGAAACAAGCAGAACAAATCAGCGTTTGAATGATTGAATTAATTAACAGTCTGTTAAAGGGTAACTTCCGTTTTTTTGTTTTTTTTTATCTGGACCCTATTTTCCTATGTTTTTGTGTCTAAGTGACTGATGGGAACAACAATCTTTGACATTGGTCCAGTATTAAGCAAGATCGCTGCAGTCGGCAGCGGCCAAACAAGCTACAATGTAAGTTAACAGGACAATTGTTCAGCTTATATTTACGTTCACAAAAGTGCTCGTTTTGCCGCTGACAGGCTCAGATTAATATTCTATGTTTCTGACAACATTATGGAAAGGATTTCTAAGGAGGTCGACCTTTCTGTCAAAGAGTAAGACAACGTTCACGTCTAATACTGGACTAATTTCAAAGATTGTTGTTTCTATCAGTCACTTACACACAAAAACATAAGAGAATAAACCAAATTTACATAACCACAAGTTGAAATAGTCTAAAAACCGAAAGCCACAAATGATACACGGAAAAGTACCACTGCATGTGGTGTGATGGAGACGGGGCTCACAAGAGTTAAATCCTCCTAATCTTGATTTTCAGACTACTTGCAGGGGGACAAAATAATCCTGTCAAAATCCACAACCAGCTCTCCTTGCTGCTGCAAATTACCATCGCCTGCTGTGTTGACTGAAATCTGTAAATGTGACTTTACTACACGACATCCTGAATGTGCTGACCTTTACCAGCAGGAGGCGTTGTGCCCGGCCTGCGCTGGGAGAAGAGTTGCTCCAGGAGTTTAGCGACATCCACTGCTGGCTGAGGCTTGGCTTTCTCTGTCAGTAAAAGAAAATACAGACAGAGCATATAATCACTTCAGTAGAGGCCTATCTGTAAATATATATATATATATATATGGGCATTTTCAGCCTTTATTTGGATAGGACAGCAGAAGACATGAAAGGGGAGAGAGAGGGGGAATGACACGCAGCAAAGGGCCGCAGGTTGGAGTCAAACCCGATGCGTCGAGGAGTAAACCTCTATATATGGGCTCCCACACTACCAACTGAGCTATCCGGGCGCCCCTGTCTGCCTATATAAAAAAGCAGATCACAATATTTTTTGCTATACAAATATTACATACAATTATATTGTGATAGAGGATTTTATTGATATTGCCCATACCTAGCTTAACTCTAGTGTTTTTCAAGGAAGCGCCATTTCAATGGGACATAATGTAAGATTGTATGACTATTTTGGTCATGAGTTTCATTCACCTTCTGGATAAAACATCTAAAAGCAAAAATACTATCAAATGTGGGTCCCTGGGCTAATTTGTGTCAGTTTAGGGGTCCTTTCTCACCACTAGTTACTATCCTTACTCTTCCATTAGAAGGAATAATATTATATATATATAATATATAAAAAAGTAAAGACCCAACAGAAAATCAAGTGTGTTTGTCTTACTGATGTGTGTCCTGCGGGGGGGTTGTCTGTCTGATGGTTTGGAGCTGAACAGTGCAGTTTGTTGCCTCCATACCACTCTGCACAACTCCCTGTTAATACACTGGACACACACACACACACACACACACACACACACACACACACACACACACACACACACACACACAGTTATTGGATGCACAAGGTAATTCTGATGACAGATGGCAAACTTATTTCCAGTTTGAATGGTTACATTTTCAGGTGTTCAATACACTGTAACGTTTTGTTCCTGTTTAAAAAGACCACATTGCAAATATTATCTTAGGTTTGTCCCAAGATGCTTTGGTCAATGACAGTTATATATGTTGCAAGTGTATACTTTTATTATGTAAATGCCATTCTTTTTTTTTAAAAGAACTTTATATATAGAAGGGCCTCACTCACATTGTTTTTAGTGTTTACATTTAGAGAAATGTACATTTTACAGCTGAGGATACAGAGTTTCAGTAAACGTGCAATGCATGCAATAACCTTAAATGCATTGATTATACTCACCATATGAAATACTTTATTCATGTTTGTATGTGAAGGTATTGAAAAGGCAGGCTTCAGTCATTACTATTCATAGTTTAATACATGGGGTGAATTTAAAGTCATGTGTAATTGAGAATGAAAAACAACAACATTACTTACTCTTACATGTAATCCTATTCCTCTTCTGAAAAATGCAGCGGCCATGGTTGTTTAATTAACAGATCTGTGTTAGTGTGTAAGTTTCTAACTCTGGTAAACGTTGAGGAAGAATGTCAGGTCGCTCTGGGAGAGTACTTCATGTCCTTACGCTCTCCGTCCTCCACCATGACAGTGTTAAGCTGTGTTTTTATCACTTTAGACACACTGAGGAATGTTTTAAAGGGTGATTAAAAATGCACAAAATGCGAAATAACAAATCGCAATGACGTCATTTAGCTAGCTAATGTAAACGCGCCGATAAAGACCCTCTTCATGTGTTGACCCGAACCGATTAAATCGACTTCTAACCGTTTGTTTTTGTTTGTTTATTAGCCAGCTGACATGTTGTTGGTTAGTAGAGCTGTCCTGTGTGTTTTATAGCACATAAAGCGCTCTGTTTAAAGCCTCCAAAGACTGGGGTCAAGAACCACAAAAAAGACAAGCGAATTTCCGGTCACGGTTATCAAAATAAAAGCCTCAACGAGAACCTAAATGTGGTGTGATGAAGAAGAGGCGGCTCACAAATAACAAATACCACCCCCACGCCCCCCCCCCTTTTAATTAGGGATGCACTGAATCTATATTTTTGGGATTCGGCCAATTTTAAGATTCTGCAGAATCCGAAACTGAATACCGACTTCTACTCCCATCCTCAGTCCATTAACACAGTAAACACATTACTGAGGTAAACAACGTCCACAGCAGTGTGTTTTTCATTTTATTTGTATTTAATGTTTTAACAGTGGCCATGTTGTGTATTGTTTAGGGTCCTTGCCACCACGAGACAAATCAGCATTGCAAATTGAACATGCAGCTGGACTTGAATGGCCTTCTTTGGACTGAAAGTACTGCCAAACAACACTTGTTCTGCTCACGAGTTCCATTTTCATTTTCTCACAGCCTACTGCAATGAATGGTCCACCTACGTAAACACCTTCCCGTAATTCTAGGCTTTAACACTAGTGATGAAATATTCAGCTCTGAAAAGGTTGTGTAAAGCTCCTCAGGAATTACACAAGTAGATAATATTATGTTTATCCATTACAATTATCCATGTTAAAATGGACATTTTCAGCGCTGTTTTCTGTGTTAAGCTGCTATGTGAAAGATGCAGTTATGCAGGTGTATGTGTAATTTATAGCGCGCGGCCATATAAAGAGGCTCAGTCCTTGACGTAGCGGCTGCGGATTCGGTTCCAACCTGCGGCCATTTACTGCATGTCATTCCCCCTCTCTCGCCCCCTTTCATGTCTAAAGCTGTCCTGTCAGAAAAAAGGCCTAAAAATGACAAAAAAAGTTATGCAGTCAACCATAGTCCTCATGAAACCACCGGAGTTTAGAATGCCAACACACACAAAGCTGAAGGTAACAGACATCCGGCCGTAAAGAAGGACATCCGGCGCAATTTCTGACGGCAACAGAGCAATCCCGGAAGTGGAAGGGCGTGGGTATAGACTAAGTGCATTGTTACCTTGGATTCAGTTGTAGCGGGACGGAGAAAGTACAACGTGGCTTTGGCTGTCAACAACAAATGTTGTTTTAAGGTAGGCCTATGGTACCCTATTTGAATGCGGGCCATGATGGTGGTACTTGGAGAGCCTAACATTTCCTAAAGTTGTATGTGGTGTAAAAAGTTTGAGAACCACTGATCTAGGACAATGGGTCATATTTTATAAACTGCTCACTTGTTTAGTATGTGAATTTGAAAAGTAACTATAGCTCTTAAATGAATGTAGAGAAGAAGAAGTAGGACATAGCATAAAATGGAAAGACTCAAGAAAAATACCTCAAAATTGTACTTAAGTAGTACAAGTTACTTAGTTACTTTCCAGGCGCTTTTATTTTGAAGGAATGGTTGGCTAACTTCCGGCGTTTTTGTGGCTACATTTCTGTTTCAACGCAGATTGGTTGGCAGCCAGCACAAGACAGAGCTGGAGCAAGGTCATGGGCGATTTTAGACTTTTTAGGGGGGCTCAAGCCCTAACAACATTATGTGATTATGTGAGCATGCTGGCTCAAACCAAATGATTTGCCAAAGAAAACCAACAATACAGGCCGCTGCCATCTTGGTCCAACTGAAGTTTATTCTGAACATTGAAAGACAACAACGTACATCATCTTCTACAGTGATAATTAACAGCAGGCTGTCACTATCGCCCCTGTAGCACTCATATATTAACTCTCAAATAGCAGTAGTATTATACACAACCTGGAAGGTGGACAGTAAGAACGGGTTCAAACTGGATTAGTTTGAGTACAGTGTGGGGAGGAGGAGGAGGGGGGGGGGGGAGGGGTAACAGGGATGTAAGACAACTTCATCATCATTATTTATCATCATCATCTTCAGTCTGGGGAGACAAACATTCGTTCACACCTTTCTCCACAGTCAAGCTGCTGCGACTGCCTGAGCCTCGCTGACTTCTGATTGGACAGTGGCTGGTCACTAAGGTAACTATCGGTTGTCTCCGTGGTAATTCAGTAACCGTGGCATTTAATTACTAAAACTGACTAACTTCATTTACTAACTGGCAAAGTAGCTAGCTAACTAACATATCTTACAGCTCTGCTGAACGAACCGACTGGCAACATGATCTGTCCAACCGGCTGATGCAGTGGCCATTTTGAATACTCTTGGTGGGAAAGATTTAAGTGTGATTTATGGTTCTGCGGAGGCTCCACGCAGAGCTTTCTCCGTAACCTACGTAAGTGGCCTGGAGTTTATACTTGTGCGTCAATCTCTTTAAGAGAATAGCAGGGCTGGCATGTGTGTGTGTGTGTGTGTGTGTGTGTGTGTGTGTGTGTGTGTGTGGGGAGTGTGTGGTAGAGCAAGTGAGAGAGTAACGGTGATTATCTTCGGAGCGAGTAGTGACTAGTCATAGTGAGAGAAACAAAGTGTCTCCTCTGTTCTTTCTGACCACGGTGGGAAATCTGTAGCAGGAAAAGTTAACCCTCTCCTTGATTTCATGTTGTTAATGGAGAAGGAGAACCAGGAAATGAGTCGGGGGGGTGGGGAATGCAACGCTACCAAGCCACGGCTGACCTTTGTTAAAAGGCGAACACAACCCCATGTGAAGGCACCAGTATAGAAACCTTTAGTATTTGTTAAATACCCAGACTTTCTTAACAAATAAGAAGTTATAGGATCTCACACACCGGCGGAGGAATTAGTTCACGTTTTCATAACGTAAAATATTTGGACCTATAGAGAGGTATAGAGAAGTCCCACCGTGGGACCTTAGTTTGGAAAAAATATGTACAGTAGTCAACGGCAAGTGACAAGTAATGTGATGATCCCGTTGGAATTGTGCCATGACATACACATTTGGTGTTTGTCAATTTAAAACATAATTTTGCAAGTCAAGAAAGTCACCGTTTGCCTTTAATCTGTTGAAGTATAAGACTGGAAAAAAAAAAAAAAAAAAACATAATTAGAAAGACTGGACCCCAAAAGACGCGTAAGTGACATCATAACTGGATCTCTCGCTAAAGCTGCAGTGCCTGTGTGTGTTTCGTACCGAGATGTACTCATACAAGCAACGGATCTTGCTCGTTCTTTTGCTTCCCGGCTGATAAAAAGACCAGGAGTCAGAGGATCAAACACAACTACTGAGCCATTGAAAAACATATATTCATGAGCCACTTTATATGTTACATGTTAACAAGTTTTGACTATTCAAAATGGCCACAGTGCAACATCGTTCACTCGAGTCCTGCTCTGCTCTAGGATCAGCGACAGTGTGTGTTTTAAAAGTGCTGGGAGTGCCGACGCACAGTAACATTATTTTTACACCGAGCTTCCTCAGGGTTAGAGTGTGGAAATGGCCTTAAAGGCTCTCCGTATTAAATGTCTGTAGTACCTAGCATGTTTTTCGAGGGCCCCTTGCCCCGGCCCCTGATTCTTTCAGGGTTGTCCCTCCCCTGCATAGTGACGGCCACTGTGACAGCTCCACACAGCAGCAACATAACAACAGAGGTAAGATGTGTGACATGAATCACCTAAAACCACGACCCCCGTCTGCGTCCAACATCACAAAAATAAGAAAAAAATGAAGACATTCTTCTTTACAGTACCTCAACTTAAATTAGCTGTCCCACTTTTTCCCTGTGTGCCATTGTTTCAGCAATATTATTGTCAGCGTTATCATAATTGAGACATGTGAAAGGGACATCTTGATATTTATTTACACTGGACACTTGTCATATATTGGGGTTAAAATCTTTCTATATTTTCAGCTTAATAGCGTCGTTAGCATTTCTCATTAG
Organism: Sander vitreus; assembly: GCF_031162955.1. Lineage (NCBI taxonomy): Eukaryota > Metazoa > Chordata > Actinopteri > Perciformes > Percidae > Sander > Sander vitreus. The sequence continues at coordinate 27,499,758 of NC_135871.1, forward strand.
ACCTGTACATATTTAGCTTTTTCTGCGATAACGTGGCAAGTGTTCAGTGAAGGTCAAGATTCAAAATGGCAATGTCCCGTTACACGCAGAGCCTCACAGCTGAAAGCCTGAGGAGTTTAAATTAAGACTGAGAGAGTTGTAAGACGTGACGTGAAAAATAAAATAAAATAAAAATGTACAGTGAAGCGTACCTTTAAGTAGCCTGTCCGCCTTGACACACACACACACACACACACACACACACACACACACACACACACACACACACACACACACACACACACACACACACACACACACACACACAGGTTTGGGTTTGTTGGGACTAAAGAAGGAGGGTTGGGATTGTCACTGGAGTGTCTGATGAAGCAGAGGAAGAGAAAACAGTAAAGACCCGGCTGATCTCCAAGGGGACTGGACTGGATTAAACTAAACCAGATTGGACTAAATAGTGAACTGGACCAGACTGAAGAAGGACAGACGTAGACTGGATTGGACTACAATAGAAACGTGCCTTGGAAGCCTACTTAGCACAGTGGAGTCCATTATAACAGCTGCTTGTCAGAGTCTTCATCTTTTCTCCCACTACAGTAAGAATCTGCTTAACTGGTACAATGTCTAACCAGAAAAGCAGCAGTTCAAGAAATATTAGCTAAGCTATATTTGTAAAGTATACAAGTATAGAATTTAAGAGATTCAGTGATTTCATCGGAACCTGGTTCTAGGTTGAACATTAATCTCAGAAAAGTGATATGTACTCTCAAAACATTGTGCTGACTGGTTAAAACTGTTACGAGTTACCTGGCAATCCAGCCTTGCTACTTTACTGAATTTTCTGATTTATTTCCCTTTACAGTCCTTCAGCTAAATGTACAGCCCTCCTAAAACATAAACAGCCTGTAAACACTAAGGAACTGAACCAGACCAAAAAAATAATCCAGTCTTCCAGTCTAATCCAGCCCAACTGTCTGGTCCACATCATATCTCTTAGTTCCTGTCCAGCTTTTTTCTTTTTATGGTTCTTCAAACAGCTGGAGGTCGAGCCTGACGACGATCTCTCCCGTGGGAACCTCGTGGAGCAGCAACCGCTTCGTGATTGGTCCTTTAGAGCCCTGGTCCTTCTTTATTTCAGCCAACCGGATCTCTGTCCTGCCCAGGAAGTCTGGGGGGGGGGGAGAGTCAAAGAAAGAGAGAGGGAGAGAGAGAGAGAGAGTGAGATAAAAATATAAAATAAAGCCATGTATCTTTTTATGCCTTTATTAGATAGGCCAGCTTTAGACATGAAAGGGGGAACGACATGCAGCAAAGGGCCGCAGGTTGGAATCGAACCCACGGCCGCTGCGTCGAGGACTAAGCCTCTGTATATAGGCGCATGCTCTACCAGGTGAGCTACCCAGGCGCCCAAAGCCATGTATCTCTACTGGAGAGCAGGTAATCATATAATCAGTTCTTGTTATTATGACTGACCGTCAGGTGAGAACTGGTCTCGTTCGAACACAGTGACACAGAGGACGTCCTGTTCCAGGTCCTTTATAAAAAACTGACAATTGGAGTTCCACTTTGGATTCAATGTGTCCTACACAGAGAAGAGAGAGAAAGAACAGCAAAATGAATGATCTGATACACAAACACATAGTCATTTGTGTGAGAGTCATCTTATATTGTACCAAATACTTTATTCATTACTAAATAATTAAACATTATCAGCCAATTCAAATAAGACAGGTCCAAGGCACTCTTCTTGCAAAAACATTTTGTAAGACCTGTCTTTCTTTTTACTTTTGTGTTCCTTTCCAAAGAGCACCTTCATGATTTTTTTTTTTTAACTTCTGAGAACTCCAGACCTTTTTCTTCTTCTAAAAGATTATCAGCCAATTGATGGCTCGGCAGACTTGGTCCAATACAAAACTTAATTAAAGAATAAAAACAATGTTTCAGTCAGTTCAAAGATGAATTGGACAGTCAATCAATGTATTATATATATATATATATATATATATAGTTTAAATAATGAAATTAGACCTATGGCACACATTTTTTAACTACAAAATAGGTTCTTCTCAATGACTTAGACTATCTCTTTTTAAAAATTCAAATGTCAAAATAAGAAACCACAAGGAGAATTCCTACTGAATTTTCAAACCATTTTTTTCTTATTCGTCTAAAGGAGGATCACAGAGTACGTTTTGGATGAGGAACAATAACACAACTTTCCAAATGTTTCTTCATCTTGAATCAATAATGTAGCAATACAAAATAAAAATAAAAAATGTTGTAGATGTAGTCATACCTGTAATGTTTTTGTGATATGGCACTGGGAACCCATGGTTACCTCACAGTATGGGTTACTTTTTCCTGGAAATACACAAACAGTAAGAAAGTAAGTACACACAAACAGGTAATTATATATATATATATATATATATATATATATATATATATATATATATATATATATATATATATTTATGTTTATAACATGTTTTACTTTTAACTTACTTTTAGTAACTGTTTGTGTTCACCACAAACAGTTACTACTTCAGACAAGAGACACATTTAAAGAGAACTTCAGCTGAATGAGAACTTTTGGTCAGATGAGTTGGATTATTATCTTAGCTTGGACCACATTTACATCAGTAGAATGAGGATTTGACACCTTGTACTTGTACCTACTACTTGTAGATGCTGTAGGGTCAAACTTTTTATTTCCTCAACAGAATCTTTGTCACACTATGGCTGAAAACATACCGCATTTATAGTAAATGTAGCATCCGTTCAATATTATAATGAATGGGCATCACCAGCCAAAAGCTAGATAAAAGATTTTAAAGAGAGATAGTGAACAAACATATTTAAATGGCTGAAATTCTAACCTTTTCTCTTTTTCAGAGTGTGTACGTACCATGGGAGCGACAGGGTTTCAGCTCAATTCCCTCCACAATGTTGACCATCAGCCTACCGATACCTGTAGCCCTCTGAGAACGCACTGAGACACAGAGAAATGACTTCATGTTATTGAGTATCATAAAGTTTGATCATGGGAAAAATCTGTTTGTTTTTCTTTTGCCTTTAACAAAACAAAAGATGGAGGAAAGACAAAGAGAGATACCTAGATATGCCTTCTCTCTCTTCTTCTTCTCTGTCTCAATGAAGAGTTCTGAAGCTGCTTTAATTTTCTGAACCCATGCCGTCCTGCATAAACACACAAAACAACAACATGCTTTTTAAACTAACTCCAGACATTTTAAGCCCAGAGACAGTACATCCAGCAGATCATTTGTGTTGGTGAGTAAAACATCATCCCAAATGTTAGGAATGATGGAGAAAACTAAGAAATAAGTGAAAACTATTTGTATTCCTTATGTACTGCACGTGTTCATCCGTGTGTTTCTATTACCTTTCATTGATACTCTCAGCTCTGAGTGTGTAAACTCTGTCTATGTGAGAGATGTGGAACAGAGGTTCATCTCCTGACGGGTCTGTTGGCAGCTTCACTAACACTTCATTTAGGAAGATTGGCTGAAAGAGACAAGAAAAGCTCAGTTATTAGGAGTTAGTGTAAGTCACATAGAGGGTACAAATACATTTACTGTAGCTCCATATATTAAAAATAAACGCCACTTCAAATACAGTCCTTCCGCAAGCTACAGTATCTGTTCAAGATGTTTTCAGCATTGTAACTAGGGTTGGGTACCGAACTCTGTACTTTTTTGGGTACCGACCGAATTACGTCGGTACTACCGAGGACCGATTCACTTTAAATCAAACGGTACCAAGTTTCGGTACCTGAGAGCACGTAAGCCCAAGCTTATCTTTCCTCTCTGCATGTTGACAGAGAGCGGGGCTCCGACACGCGCGTGCAGAGGTGTGGATGGAGTAAACCCGAACAAAGGCAGTTGGCTCTGCAGTTTTGTTGAAGTCACAGAGAGTCACAGTTTTATTTATTTTTAATTTCTTTAGAGTGTAACATATTCTAAATAAATAACATAATGTTCTAAGTAAATAGGATAAATAGGTTTGGAATTATTTTTACAACTGAAATAATTTTTTTGTAATTACAGAGGGAAAGTACTGAAAAAAGGTACCGTTGGGTACTGGAACCGAATTTCAGGTACCGGTACCGGTAAAAATGTGAACGGTACCCAACCCTAACACAGCAGACAACTGATTTTAAAGTTGGCGACAAGAACGGTTGTCTGTCTACTTCCCTAGCTCTGTGAGAGTGTAACACAATAAAAAGATTTGTGGCGTAATGTGTAATGTTGTAATGTTGTAATTTCGTTTAGGAACCGGTATCGAAGTCACGGTGTAGGTATCGGTATTGAATGTTTTTGAACGATACCCAGCCCTACAGAACATGTCCGCTGTTATTATTACCCTTGTTAATTTGTAACTTTGCTGTGCAAAAAAACATTTTTGGATTTGGAGTATTGCCATTGCAAGAAATTTACTGTCGAGCAGCATTACGCTTAAATCTGTTTAACAAAACACAAACAAAAATTATGTTTTATAATATGTAATATCACAGTTTTTAACATTTAAACAGTTAAATACATTTGAACAATGCTTCCCAATGGTTCCCTAAAACCAACAAATTTACTTTAGGCGTTCAGGACCTGCTGATGGCCGTGTTTAATAGAGGAAACACACCAAGCCGACAACCGGCTGTCGGACCGTCTGGCGAGGTCGGTGACTCGAGTCTGTTCGGTGTGTCCCGTGCCGTCGTCCGTCCGAGGAGCCATCGGCCTTCATTTGCGCCGACCCGACATGTTCAGTCGGGAGACAGGGCAGTCGGGACTCGCCCAGAAATGGCGAGCGGATGAGCCGCTCAAAATCTGACGAAAATCTTTTAAACTAACCTTTGTCGATCTGAAATGAAGACAGATTCACCAACTGCATGGTCTATTTCTCGCTTAAAATGTTTTCAGAAACACATTTTGGTGAACTATTTTAGTACAATATGAGATCGTATTCTGAACAAGCCGCCATGACAGTCTGGCTGTGAATTTCCGGAGAAAAAAGAACCACGTGACGCCTTCGTCCAATCAGCTGCCGGTTTTCATTTTCTGGGAAACAATCGGACTGCTAATGGAAACAATACAGAGCAGCGCAGCCTGCCGCTATGGAGACGTATTACATTTCGCGCACGCGCAGAGCGTATGCTCAAGTTGGCGTCTCTTCGGTGTGTTCTGAGGCACTTTTTGGACCTCGGGGACCTGACTGATCAGTCCGACTGCCTTTTCTGCCGACGGTCGGCCGTCTTTTTGGTGTGTCAGCACCTTAAACAGCAGTAGAGTGTGTGAATGTGTGTCGTCTTACCGTCTTGTACATGCGGTACTGCAGGTGTGTTTTCGAGGAGAAGACTTTGTCCGAGCCTGACGAGCCCAGAGGTTTGGTCACCTGTGGGAGCAGCGGAGAGAAAGATGGTTTTAGCAACAGGAAACAGGTTTCAGTAAAGCTGGGACTGTGCAGAGGAAACACACACACACACACACACACACACACACACACACTGTAGTGGGAATTTGTCCCAAATAAGGCCCTAAAGCCTGTCAAATCTGACTCCAATTTATTAATTCCCGCGCCTTCTTTCATCGGACTTAAGTTTACCAGAACATAAGGATCAATCTGAGACGAAGAGTTCAGTTAAGCAAAGTTTACTGAGTCCACAAACAGAGTCTAAGTTTCCCTAGCAACAGACATCAAGTCAGAGCCCGGTACACCAGGATCTCCTCCAAAGTGAACCCCGATCTGAGCTCTCCCTGTGTCTTTATTCTCTCCTCATAGGGGGGGTGTCTCCTTGTTTCTAGGCAGAAACTCTTATCTTCACAAACACACACGCCAAGGTCGGGGCCTCTGTGTGGTGCAACGTACTCAACTTTAACTGTCTTTCTGCATAAGTGTTTGGTACACAATGCACTCTTATGCCATAAAAGGCTTAAACTATAGTTAAAGGCTTAAGCATAACCTTCTATGCGTCAGAGACATTTCCTTGAACCACTTCCTCAATGACTGCACACAGCTCTTTTATGAGCACAGATACAACTTTAACTAATATTTCTACAACACACACAGTCACTGAGCCAGCCAGAGGACCGGCGGCTCACCTGTGTCAGCAGCAGGAAGTCATTGAACAGGAAGCCGTAGAGCTCCTTGCTGCTCTTGGCTTTAAACAGCTTCCCGCTGTGGAGGAACTTCCTGGGACCCAGACAGTTGGTGACGGAGTTAAACACCAGTTGCTGAAGGACAGAGACAGAAATGTGATTATTTTTTCAATAGGTTTATCTATTAACTGTCAAACATTATGATAAATAATGATAAATAAGTCCAAAGAGACATCTTCAAATTGATAATTTGCCAGTTTTAATATTTGTCTGTTAAACTGGGTGTTCAGAGCACATATAACAGCATGTTACGACATCATTTGGCTTTGAGTGATTTCAGTACTGTGTGTGAAAGAGTTTCACTTGTATGTGTGTGAGGTAATTGAGAATATATCTATGTTGTCAGTGTATAGATGGTGTGGAGTACACAATGCAAACAATGTCTGGAAAGCTTGGTGTGTGTGTGTGTGTGTGTGTGTGTGTGTGTGTGTGTGTGTGTGTGTGTGTGTGTGTGTGTATGTATGTGTGTGCGTGTGTGTGCATGCGTGTGTTGCAGTTACTTCAGACAGGCCTTCACACTGGACGTGAGCCTGAATCCACTCCAGACGATCTGAGTTCTCCTTCTCCCTGACGCCCTCATTCACCTAAACACACACACACACACACACACACACACACACACACACACACACACACACAATGTTTATTTTACCTATTATTTATTTGTTTGCACATTCAAAAAATACGATTATAAAAGATATGCTGGGTCCACAAAGACGTTCACATATATACAAACAAACTTTTATCTACATAAACTCAGATATACAGTACATGAATCCAAAGTTTTGCTATCTTACGTGTGATGAACATTCATAAGAGGATAACACTTATACTCTTGATTTTAATAATATTTTGGGATTTTCCTAGATATCAGTTACCATAGATAGAGAAAGAAAAAGGGCAGTGGTGGAAGTTGTATGGTTGTAACTGCCTTTGACTTAATTTTAAGATGGAAATTATCATATTGTCGTATAATCGTATTCTTGCAACGAGCATATTGAAGATTATGTGTGTGTGTGTGTGTGTGTGTGTGTGTGTGTGTGTGTGTGTGTGTGTGTGTGTGTGTGTGTTCACCTGTGAGCACAGCTCCTCTGCTTTCTCCAGAGCAGCTTTCAGATGGCTGTTGTCTGGATGTGACTCTGGAGTATTTTCTAAGATCTATAATCGATAACGACAATAAATATTTACTTATTTACAGAAAATAAGTAAGAAGGACTCCAAAGGGCATTTGGTAGCATGAATTTAAAGTTTTAACGCATCCCTTAAGATGTGTCTGTGTGTCGTACATACGTTCTTGATAATGAGCGGGTAGCGTGTGACTCTCTGCATGGGTTTGAGCAAGAAGCTGGACAGAGGCATCCCCTTACACCTGGGATCCATGGCTAACCTCTGATAGAGACAGAGACAGCATTAGAAAAACTGAAAACTCATCACATAATAACTTCTTAGACTTGAGTGAACTTTTCATTTTTACAAAATACGGTTCAAACGAGATCTACAGAATGCTGGACTAGGGTTAACCCTGTTCCTAATGTCTAAAGTTAAAGTTTAAAGAATGAATGCAGAATGTTTGATCATGCTTAACCTCAGTTCCTAGTGAAATACATGTAAGTCTTCTAATAAAATAAACATACACTTCTGTTTCTCACTCCCAAAGTAAAATGCTCTCACTCCCAAAGTAAAATGACTTCAGTATAAGAGGCGTATAATGAGAATGTATCTAACCCCTTCATCAGATTTTCTTCAAACATTCTGGATATTTGTGTTAAATGCCTGAATAAGAAAGCTTATGGGAGTGCCCAAGATAGAGATATGTTGGGAAAATGTCATTAAATGTTTATCACAGATAATTAAAAGTAACAACATTCCACTGAAGGCAAAATGATGTGTACTGTGTATGTGTGTGTGTGTGTGTGTGTGTGTGTGTGTGTGTGTGTGTGTGTGTGTGTGTGTATACCTTCAGGAAGTCTTTGATCTCAGGGCTGTCGTCAGTTTTCTGCTGAATCAGCGTGGCTCCGTTCAGCTGACATGAGCAGAATCTGAAAACAGAATTAGAAAACATTAACAATGACATTCAAACTCGGGCTGTTTAATCAACGGACTCCCTGATTGGCTACAGGTGGGATTAAAAGATGACAGACAGAACCTGATGTATGGCTGCATGTGAGGCAGCTGGTTGGTCAGGATGTCACCAATCATCTTCACCGGCATCCGATCACCTGACATCTTCTTCCTCACCCTCAGAGCCCTGCAGGGAGAGAGAGGGGGGGCATGATGAGAAGCAGAAAAGCTTTCGAAAGATACCACATGCATGCCTGTGCCATGGCCTTTATTGACAGGATAGCTTGGGGACAGGAAAGGGGAGAGAGAGGGGGGATGACATGCAGCAAAGGGCCGCGGGTTCGAGTCCAACCTGCGGCCCTCTGCTGCATGTCATCACCCTGCCCAGGACTCAGCGTAAATGGGGCGCACACTCTACTGGGTGAGCTAGAGGTCGCCCCGACTTTTATGTACATCTTCCCGTCGACCGTGCAACTTTGCTTTTCTGGGTAAAAATCTTTAACTTTTTTCAATGTTTTGGTCGTCTTTTTTGACATTTTTGTCGTTTTTCCCGATGTCTTGGAAATGTTTTGATGTTTAAGTCACTTTTTTTCCAAATTTTTCTGTCACTTTTTCTGATGTTTTTGTCATTTCTTTCGGCACTTTTTCTGACGTTCTTTTATCAATTTTTTTTCAAATGCTATAAAATTGACTAAAACACCCAAAATCAATGAAAGTAGTGAGCTGATCATTTATTTTACTTGTGAAGAGCGTTGTACGGAACCATCCACGTTTTTTCTTTTGACAATTTGGTTGAAAGAAACCCACATTTCTGATATAGAAACTTTTTAAAAATGGGTCAAACTTGACCCGAGGACAACAGGAAGGTTAAGAAAAAAGTACACCATTCTGTTTTTAGGTTGGGCAGTAAGGCCAAAAAAAGTAGGACAGGTTTATTTTTCCATCATTCAAAGCAACTGAGCTTTGCAAGGAAATTGTTATCTTCAAATTAAAATAGCTTCAAGTCCAATAATGGTCCACAATGCATATCAGATGCAAATGTCTTCATGTCTAACTCAATCTACTGTTTGCCTGGGTGCATGAGTGTGTAATACTGGTACGTGAACATGTCTCTTTACTTGAGCAGTTTGATGTTGCACATGATGAGCTCCTTCCAGTTGACAAAGATCATGGCCACTTCCTTCTCCGTCAGCAGCTCGCAATCCAACAAAGGTTTGTGGAAGATCTAAACACACACACACACACACACACACACACACACACACACACACACACACACACACACACACACACACACGCAGAAAAGTTACTACATCTTTCACCAATATTAATCAAAACCCAGGCATTACTATAAGTACAATTTTCACATTTTGTATTTTATTTGAAAATCTGTTTGCTACTTCAAATCCCACAACAGAAAATCCATCGTTTAGTATTTGTTCTTTATAAGGACGGTAACTTCTTGTGTAAATGTTGCTTGCGTGTCTTAGTTCTGAACCACTACACTTTCCGTCTCTATATAGGCATGTATGACCGAGTTAAAGCTGCCCTCGGCCCTCTCGCTTGGCACACTGGCAGCTACATTTCTGAGCGAGACGTAACCCTGAGAGAAACTGTGAACTTTAATTCCCAGAAGGCCTCTGAACTGCTCACATAAAGCTTCAGTTTCCAAATCCAACTTGCCTGTGCTAGCTTTGTAAAAACAAAAAATAGGGAGAGAGACAGAGTTCTACAAATAAAACCATTTGATTGTTGACAGAGTTTGTATTAGTACTATTGAGTTTTGTTTGAGCAACTGGGTTCAACCAAAATTGCCTTTCAAAGTCCTAAATGACATCAGTACTTATAAGCCAAAAAAGTCAGCAATAGTTTACGTTTCACACTGATTTGAAGTCTTCACTTTGACCATTTACATGCCACAAAATGAAAAGTATTCATTGTTTGATGCACAGTTTAATTCTGATAAAAAAAAAAATCTTGATTCACCCATACTGCAGGGGTGTCAAACTTCATTTCACTAAGGGCCACACTAGAAAATGAGAGCAGGGCCAGACATGTATCGTTTATTGACATTTTTTTCGAAAAAGTAACATACGTTTAACCATTTTATTGCATGTTTCACATACTTTCACATTTGGCCAACATTAAGCCCTAAAAAAGTCAGCAAAAATGTTCCTTAGCCATCATAGAATTAAGCAAATCAAGCAAAACAATGCATTCTGATTACATTTTCTAAACTACTACCCTAAGGCTAACTACTAAGGCTACCCGACTCACAACAACCTGTTTCACAGGCCTGAATATGTGTGGGAATTTCTGAGTCTCAAAGTAGGCAAAATCTGCCAAATACTGCGTTGAGTGTCGCATAATTGCGATTTGAAAACAGATTTCCATGTTTTTGGTTTGGCGCACAACTAGGCGAGTCCACATTTATTGTGAATCTTATGTTGTCCTTATGTTTTCACAGTTTTTTTTTATATTAGAAATATGAGATATCGATAAAAGCGCCTAAAATGTCAGAAAAGGCGACACAAAAACGTTGAGATAGGGACAACTAAAGTGTTTTTTTCATGGTCGACGGGAAGACAACACAAGGGTTAATTGTTATGCGGGTCAGATCCAAATTTGCGAGGGGCCGGGTTTGGTCCTTGGGCCGTGAGTTTGACACACGTGCTCCACTGTGTGTTTACCTCTGTGACGAGCTGCAGATCGTTGACGTAGTTCTCCTCGGTGACGATCAGCTCGTGGATGTATCCCTGCCTCTTCCTCTCCATGGGACTCAGCATGTCCAGCAGGTGGAGGTCAGCGCACCCTGAAACACAAACATCGCACATACAGCCATCAATCAAACATCCTGACATATGGAAGGAGGAAAAAAAAAAGAAAAAAGAAACACCTATTATACTTCTATTAATACATTACCAACAAAATACATACCTGGGATCAACAAACAGGAAGTGGGGCTAACTCTGGAGGAGAGTTTGAGTCAAAGGTCGGTAATGTGAGTCTGTGTTGTGCTCAGTGATACTGTGTGCGTGAATCCGTGTTATATGTATTTCTGTCATTTAGATGTCCAATGTGTCCATGTGTGTAAGTATGTAGAGATTAAAGAACAAATCCGGCACAATATGAACCTAGGGGTTAATAACACATGGGTACCGAGTCAAACGTTCTCTGGGATTTGTTTTCATGCTAATCGAATGTGACCTGTTTTAGCCCAAACCGCTAATTAGCTTATAACGCTAGTCGTCAGGGCACGCAAAAGTAAAAAGAAATCACTATTTCTATACCACTAACACAAATGCCGTGCTTGAGCTATGTTACTGGTTACTGGTTACACGGCGTTCGTCGTTCGACTGGTTGTGACTGTTTTCCCAAGATGGCGCCCGCATGTATACGTGAACGGTACAGTCTTTCTAAACTATCTTTTTAATAAACTGTCTGTACACTTACAAAGTTCTCAATGCTTCGGTTTACATGTAGCGACCCTCATTATGCTACTGTGGAAGTGTGGTGATATTTTGAGCCTTGTCAGTGGTATAGAAATAGTGATTTCGTTTTACTTTTGCGTGGCCCCGACGGCTAGCGTTATAAGCTAATTAGCGGTTTGCGCTAAAACTGGTCACATTCGATTAGCATGAAAACAAATCACAGAGAACGGTCGACTCGGTACACTTGTTTTTAACCCCTAGGTTCATTTTGCGCCGGATTTGTCCTTTAAAGTTAAATGTCTATTAAAAGTTTATATTTATGACATTTTATATTTTAACGTTTACCTAAACAAGGAAGATGCCTAATACCTCTTTTGTTTTGACAATATTGGATATTAGGATATTAGCATTAACATAACACTCACCAACAGTGTATTTATGAAGATATTTACTTACATTTTATTTTGATGACGTTTTTATCCATGATACATTTTTGTTACCTAAAATTGCAGCTTTTTTTTCAGGTTTGCTACAAACTCAGGAGCTGTTGTAGAAACAGTTCATTTCTCACCACAAACATTAAACTAAGATGTGATTGGGCTGCTCTATTAGTAGCTTCCAAAATCTATAGCATGATACTGTAGATGTTCAGTCCTTTTGGACAAAAGTTGTATTCACTGAAGATTTAGTTGTGCTAATACGATTTTGAAGAACTACACAACAAGCTGACAGACACGCAGCCATGCTATTTATAAAATGTCCTGTTTGTATTTAAGCATTTTTAGCTGAACAGGTGCAGAGATACTTAATCAAAATATTGATTACTGTTATATGGCTCACTGTTAACACACCTAATACACAATGAAGTGACAATGTATAAATGTATTTTAGGAGACCTATTTCAAATGCTTGTTTAAAAAACTACTACGTCTTAATTGTAATCGTAAAATTCGATGACAATCGACAAACACCAATTTAACAGAAAGTGTCCTTACGTTTAAGACAGATACCTTTGTCTGTGTGTGTGTGTGTGTGTGTGTGTGTGTGTGTGTGTGTGTGTGTGTGTGTGTGTGTGAGAGAGAGAGAGTAACAAGGCCAGTCGACTGCAGTCTGTCTAAGACCATTTAATCATCAGGACCAGTCAGATTAACTGCTTCAATAACATCTCCACCAATAAAACCTCAGGACATTTGTTTTTATACTATCAACGCTATGCAAACATTCTGTACATTTCATTCATTCATTTATTCGTTCCTTTGTGTATCCATCTGACCATTCATGTCCATAAAATTGCACATTCATGCTTCACTCATTCACTCACTGATGCCAAGTGCAGTCCGTTTACATTTGGCTGTTAATCCATTCGTCCATTCATCAGAGTTGGTATTTATAATCCATATGAAGCATCAACCATTAACCATTCATTAGATTAACTATAGATCATACAGAGCTTTGATTTCTTTTAGACTAGACCAGAGCCATGCTTCAGAGCAGAGTTGAGCAAAGTGTGTGTTCTGTTAAAAATGTTAAAGAAATGTTAAACGTTTCTACGTTGAGTATGTGCTGCTTCCACATGCGGCACATTGAGTTCCCAAAATGATGTAAACTTAATGCTAATAGGGACAAAAAATTGCTGCAGATGGGAGGGTTAGCATGTAGTAACAGGCAGAAATGTATTTATAAGAAGTGTAATATGGACCCAGCTGGTGTGGAGCATGGCTCTGGTCCAGGTGGGTCTTTGTTCTAACCTAAAATACTCACTCTGACTGTGAGAAGTCTCGACCATCGGTTTCCCAAACTGACAAAAACTTTCTCTCTGACCCTGAAAACCAGGATCTGCTCATATTTCTGTCCTGCGTGGACCCAAAACAAACCCAAATCCGGGCCTTTGGCCTCAGTTTGTTTAACAACCGATGGCCTTTGATTCATCACCCAATCAGAGACCTTCCCCTCTAATACTGACACACTTGAGGAGCCAATGGGATCCAAGCAGGTTAATAATAATAATAATAATAACAACTCTATTGCTTGTTGTATAAAAAGTTGCGTAGATCAATAATCATTTCATTCGTTGTTTTTTTTTTGTTTCTGAGAGTAAACATTAAAATCACAATACTGTCATCTGGATAAACAAAAAAACAAAACAATACAAATCTGATATGGCAACCACTATAACACTAGTCTGTTGCTATGGGAGCAAATAGAGGCGCGGTTCTGTTGCTGTTGGAAATGGAAAAGATAGGTCATCATAGTAACAAGTAATGTACAACATTATATATGTTTATATATTATCTGAAAGTGAGGCTTTGCGGTCTGTCACTTTGTCGCTCGACACAGAGTTGTTAATCAGTGATATGATAAAATATCATCGCTGTGGGCAGAAACCTTGTATCGCCACATTTTTCATAAATCAATGCTATTGGTCACCCTTTACATCTATCTGTGGCTTTTACAAATATTTAAACAGTGACGAGGCGATTTCGTCTGAGGTAAAAAGCTCACAAAAATATTTTCTAATTAGCCTTTTTTATTTGCTGAAAAACAACACTTTGGGACCATGGCCGCAACTAACGATTATTTTCCTAGCCGAATAATCTGTCGATTATTTAATCAATTAGTTGTTTGGTCTATAAAAAGTCAGCCCAAGATAACGTCACAGAGGAGCGAAGAAACTAGAAAATATTCACATTTTAGAAGCTGGAATCTTTTTTTCATAAAAAAATGACTCAAATCGATAAATCAGTTAATATTTGCAGCTATATTTGGGACAAACAAGGCTTTACCTGACAGCGACGATATGATATATGATGTTTTATGGACATGGAGCAGTGCTGTAAAGATCTATTTGGCTGCTTAAGCTAATGACATTTGAGGCAAAGAACACTGCTGCTAAAAGAAAAAAATCAGAGTTATGAACTGAACGTAATGGAACTGGTTGTGGAAAACAGCTACAGTCCTGGGCCTCAGAGTTTAAAAGTTCACAGGTTTCACTGTCCCATCCTTAATATCTCCTAGGGGTGAAATGATTGTGCATGGTTTAATACAGTAGGTTTTGCAGTGCAGGGGGAAGCAAAATTAAAATCAGCTTTTTCTGTGCATGAAGTATGGTGACAACGAGCTAAAATGCTTTTTAAAAAGGTGCGTCACAGTGTGGAAAATTCAAAGAGGTAAAGCTCAAATGACTTAAAAAATAACACTAGTTTGTGAAATTGAGCCACAACTAAAAACAGCTGAGCTATTCAAAGGAATCGTTTTTGGGAAATATACTTAATCGCTTTCTTACCGAGTGTGAGATGAGAAGATCAATACCAGTGTGTGTTATGTATAGAGCTAGAGCCTGAAATCGACTAGCTTAGTATAGCATAGCATAGCATAGCATACAAACTGGAGGCAGGGCGACCTGGCTCTTTCAAGAGCTCCAAAATAATCAAACCAACCAACACCTGTAACGCTCAAGTCAGATTTTGTTTCATCCGTTTCATCCACAAACAGAAATGTAAAAACAAGTTGTAGTTCATAAGCTGGCTTTAGAGGATCTTTAGGTGTATTTTGAGCCAGGCTAAGTCCTTCCAGTTGTATGCTAAGCCAATCAGCCCCTGACTCTAGCTTCATACTTAACAGACAGACATGAGAGTGGCATTGATTTTCTCTCATCAAGAGAGCAAATAAATGCATTTGCCGAAATGTCGAAATATTCCTTTGACTGGAATGATTCAAAGCTCTGACGGCCACGAGCAAGTTTCTTTTTTTATGACAAATCGTTTCACCCCTACATATTTAGTACCAAATCTGTCTTGTGTGTCATGTCCATCATCCTGGCCCTCAACAGCGTGACATCATCTCATCACCATAGCAACAGACAAAACAATAAACATGTAAACAAAAATAACAACAGAACACGGAACGGATCAGTTAAAGTTAATACATATTCAAAATGTTAAACTACAACGGAGAAAAACATTACCACTCTGTCTGAGTGTGAACGAAAGATGTGTGTGTGTGTGTGTGTGTGTGTGTGTGTTTGTGTGGAATCTGTTCACACTGTTTCAGGTCACGTGCACACTCCAAACTCTCTGTACCATATTGCATTTTGTGTGTGCGCGTAATTTGGTTAGCTAGAATGCTAAGCAGTTACAGCATGGCTTTCCATTTCTAGCCCTGAGCTACCGGGCTGATTCCCATTCCAGCTGCTCACTCCCTTCTATGCCTCCTTGCCTCCTTCCCTAGCAGAGAAAGAGAGGACAAACTAATAGACTAACTGGGGAAAAAAAAAACATAGAAGGAAGCTGCATCCTGGGTTGAGACTTAGCACTCACTGCTCTGGGAAGCGTCTCAATACTGCCTCATTTCCTCTCCACTCCATTACTTCATCTCCTTTTTGAGTTGGGGGAATAAAAGAAGAAGGGAAGAGGAGGGTCTTTGGCATTGAGGAGAGGAGAGGGGAAGAGAGGTGAGGAGACTTTAACATTGAGACTTGTCCTCCAGCAGATAGTGGGTCTTTCTGAGAAGCTGTGGGAAGGGAGGGGTTAGTAAGGGTATGGGATAGAGCCAGCGCTTTTGATTGACAGGTGAACGAAGCTGCTGAACCAATGGGAGCGAGGTAAAAAAAAAAGAAAAAGAAAAAAAAAGAAATAAAAAAAAAAAAACAGGAGGGAGCGGGATGAGCTGAGCTACTGATTCTAATGACAGAATCTCCCATTAAGCCACAAAATGACCCACTATCCACTGTACCACGCTAAGATAGGGCTGTGTGCATGAATATATATGTTAATGTGTGAGTGGATTTGTGTGTGTGTGTGTGTGTATACAGTCACTGTGATCCAGTCCAAAACATGTTCATTAGTCCAATCTGGGAGAAAGGAGCTCAATAGTCTCGTCTCCTCTTTTTGCTCTCCTTCAATCTCCTCCTCTCCTCTTTTCCCTCCTTATCTAAACACCTTCCGACTGATAAAACCGAAAGAAAAGAAGAACAAAAAAAAAAAGATGAAGGAGGAGGAGGAGGAGGAGGAGGAGGAGGAGGAGGAGGAGGAGGAGAAGAGAAGAACAAAGCTGGAGAGGAGAGGAGTTCTGACTATTGATCTCCCTCCTGCTGAACAGTGCTGTTTGGAGCCAGAGCCTTAGATAAACAGAGTTTGGCCAAGTCCAGTCAGAGCCATGCATAGACAGAGTTCTCGCCACCACTGGGCGTTTTAACGTTACAGTCTGTATGTCTGTCTGTCTGTCTGTCTCTCTCTGGCTTCTATTGGTGAAGAGTCGCCATGACCTCTTGCTGCTGTCCCATTGGTTGAGTGGCCTAGTGGGCGTGGCCTAGTGGGTCTCTTTGAGGGCTTTGAGGAGAGGGGGGTTCTGGGTAATGATATGATCCTAGAGAGAGGACGACAACAACAACATCAACAAAAACAACTAAACAAAACAACAACAACAACAACAACAACAACAACAACCAATCAGGTGCTAGGTGGGTGGAGCGTGCAGCAAGACAGAGAGTGTGGAGGTGTGGCCTAACCTAGCATAGAAATAGAGGGTCTAGAGCAACAACAGCAGCAAGCAGTGTGACGGAGCTTCTTTCTGCAGACAGCTGTTGTGTTTACTAACTAAAGAGTTTGTAATGGGCAGACTGTATACGTCCCATATGTGAGGCTAATGCGATATTAAAATTTGGGAGTTTAAAAATCGATGCATTATCTTCTTCTTCTTTTTTTACATCAACATATTATGAAACAAACATTTTGGTTAAAAAACACTTGTTTTAAAGGCTGAGATATGTACGAACAGGACAATTTATAGTTAAAAAGTAAACTTGTCAGAGCTCGCTTATGTAAATATATAACGGCAAACATGTATTTGGCATTTTGGTGCTAATATCAACCAACACAGTTCCATTACATTTTATTAGTCCGGTGTTTTTAGTTTAGACCAACTAGAACAAAGTCTGAATGCAGCTCTTCATCTAACCAGTTACTGTGGCGGCTTTTCCTTCGTTGCCATACTGTACGCAACACAAAATGTCATATGTAGACAGATGATGTTGCAGTACTCAGACTTTGTGTACACAACATAGATATGTTTATATTTGTATGTACATAAGAATCACCCATTTTGTTTTTCTACATTATATGCGTTTGGTGTTATAAAACAGGAGCATTTTATTTAATTAAAGAACTCAATTCATTTATGAAATACCTAAATTACTTGGGTTGTAGCCAATTATGTAATCAAAGCGTTCAGTAAGGAGAAACGTGTTGTGTCTTCTATAAGCTTGTAATGACTGATTGATTATTGGTCACCGATGTGAGCCATGGCTGATTAAGGGGGGAGAAAATCCATCTCTGTATCTGTATCATTGCTTCTCCACCATTTATATGATGTTTCCATCATATGGAATCATTTTTTTAAACGTATTCAACCTGGGATGGTTTGTTGACATGGCTGAAATCAATATCACAACATTTATAAAGAATATTGTCCCTGTATGGATGGATATGTTTCAGTGTCATGCATTACATTGAACTTTTCATACATGTTAAACAAGAACTATTCAAACTCTCTTTGTTAGTTTTTCATTACAATTAGCTTTGAATGTTTAGTTTAGTAAGACAATAACATGATGCTATATCTTCATGAAATGATTCCTATGACCGTTAATAAATGAGAATGACCCCGCCTCTTGTTCATCAGGTGCTCATATGTCCTACTATGTCCGCATCAGAATCGTATAATTAGCAGTGGTGGAATGTAACTAAGTACATTTACTCAAGTACTGTACTTAAGTACAAACTTGAGGGACAGTACTTTTACTTGAGTCTTTTCTACTTCTACTCCGCTACACTTCAGAGAGAAATATGGTACTTTTTACTCATCTGACAGCTTTAGATACTAGTTACTTTACAGATTCAGATTTTTGCCCACAAAGCACATGTAGTTTATAAAATACGATGTTTTATTATGAATAGAACTACCCAATATACAGGCCTACAAGTACAGCAACACTTAGTTCATTGATAGAACTGCTTTGATCATTTCCAGTTTCTAAAATCTGAGCATTTTTCTGCATTCAGTACTTTTACTTTTAATACTTTAAGTACATTTAACTGATGATACTTACATACTTTTACTTAAGTCATTTTTTTAATGCAAGACTTTTACTTCTTTTAGAATTCTTTACAGTGTGGATCTGAATACTTCTTCCACCGCTGATAATTAGTGTGTTTCTATAATTTTGGCTCAGCTGGGCTAAAGATCTCCACCCAGCTAGTCAAAGCACTGACATCAGTCCAGGTTTACTGCCAGCTCTAGAAACTCTAAGTCTATGGTGGATCATGCTGAAAGGACACATGCAGGAGGGAGGGGAAAGACTTTTACACTGATGCGTGGCAAATAAACACACACATGCATTCACATACGCGCCATACAAACACACACAAACACCACCCAGAGGTGCTGCACGACTGGGAGGTTATCAAAGAGGCCCAAAGGAGTGTCGAGGTGAAGGGTCAAAGGTCAAACCAATCCAGGGTCAAACACTGAGAGAGGGACAGCATCTCCACACCTGGCTCTGGGGTGTGTGTGTGTGTGTGTGTGTGTGTGTGTGTGTGAGAGGGAGAGAGAGAGAGAGTGTGTGTGTGTGTGTGTGTGTGTGTGTGTGTGTGTGTGTGTGTGTGTGTAAGTGTGACTGTGTGTGAGTGTTACACTACTTTGTATTCCAATTGAGAGTATGTCAATATGTTATTTTTAGTATATTTTGTGTGTGTGTGTTCACGTGAGATTATGTGTGCGTGTCTGCGTGTACTCACACTGCGTGCTTGGGTCGGTATCCGTGGTGAGTTTGACGTAGTTGCTGGGAAACAGACCCTCCCGCCCGTTGAGCTCTCCTTTCCACCAATCACAGTCGTCTTTGTTGAGCACCGTGATCACCTGACCCTTCAGGAAGGCCAGCTCGTCGTCGTTCTGGGCCACGTAGTCGTACATGCCGATCACCTGACACACAGCTTCAGGACCAGAGACAGACGTTAAGGACAGGATGTCAAACTTTTGACAGTTACAGAGACTATTCCCTCTTTTATTATGAAATGATACATTTCTTTTTCTAGCGTCCAGATATCTTTTAATCTACACATGAGATACATACACAGATAGTATAAATGTATTAACTCATCTATTCACCTACAAAGCTTGTAGTTGTGTTCATTTATCTTTTTTCTCTCAATCAAAATTGGTGGCTATGTAAATGTCACTAGGTCCAGAAAATACTCTATGCCAACTTTCATGTAAGTTGCACAAACATACCAATTTTAGTGACTAAAGGTTATCAGTCTTTGTCAGTTTCTTTTCCAGCAATTCTAAATCAAAGAATAAAGTAATTTCCTTCACAATTTAGTGGGATTTCTTAGTTTATAAGGGACACAGGTAATACTGTCTATACTTCCTGTGACTATAATCCAATTCATCTTATTTCCATGTATTTTGTATATACTCCGTGCCGCCCCTCTAATATAATGTTGGGGGAAACACTGAAGTGACTTAAAGACAACACATTCCAAATATTTGCATTGATTTTAATAATAGACCACAACTTTCTCAAAAATTTAAAAACAACTACTTTCCCACAAATTATGGTATAGAATATGCATTATTGTTATTATTGAATATGCAGTAAGTCATTTAGTTCCGCCACCATATTGTGCAAGTAGCTACACAGTACGTGTATTTATTTCGCCAGTGTACCTGTATGAGTACCTGTGCTGGCAGGAGCCAGTTTCGGAGGGGTGGGCTCTGTGGGCGTCGTCTTGCTGGTGCTGGGACTGAGCAGCTTCACATAGTTGGCCGGAAACCAACCTATCTGGCGCTTCTTCCCCCGGGCCTGAACCAATCAGAACACAGCGTGTTATTAGTCATAAATTGCAACCAGAGTCTAGATTCCTAGAAGTAAATATGACATACAATACAGGGGTAAGTACATGCCATAGAATCCAAAGCAAACTACAATTTAATTATTAAATATTAACAAAATCAAGACTTAGAATTTTACTTGATTCATTTAAAGAACAATTGAACATCCTCAAAAGACAACAGAGTTATGAGTCTGCTTGTACGTACAGTATGTTGCAACTGATGTTTAGTATAATTCAACTGGATTAGGTGAGAGGCACAAGGTTACTCGCCTCACGGATCTCAGGTAGATTTCTGTTTTCTCTACCTTATTATTTCTTTTAATGCAAGGTCAACGTGATGATCATTTCTTTGCATATATTAGAGTGTGTGCTTGTGTACCTGGAGCTCACCCTCCCACCACCCCCCCGGGTTCTTTTTTCTGATGAGGATGAGCTGTCCTGGAGCTAAGGTCAGCTGCTCTGCACCGGTAGCATTGTAGGGGGCGATCACCTGAGCGATCTCTGATGGACAGAGAGACAGACGACAAGAAGAAGAGGCGACGTGATTTAAGTGTCGATATCGGTTTTGATTAACTAAACATAGAGCGGTATTACAGAGTAACTGAAAGCTCACCTGGTTTCTTTCCCAGGCTGCCCGTCTTCCCTGCTGGTCCGAAAGACTGGAGACAACGTTTAAATAACAACCATTACAAATATTTCCATTGTTGGGTAAAAACTTCAAAGACACACCTATGGCTCTGGTCCGTCCTCATACGTTCGGAGGGAAATCTCACCTCTGAGGCCGAGTCTCGTGGTTTGACATAATTTGAAGGGAAGACTCCAGTCTTGCCCCCGACCATGCCCGTCCACCAGTCCCCTTCTTTCCTGGTCACCATGACGACGTCTCCTTGCTGGAAACTCAGGTCCCCCTGTTCACTGCTCTCGTAGGTGTACATGGCCACGTACTCTGTACACATGCATGTGGAGTCAATGACAATTACTCACCTGACTTTTCAAAGAAAAATATGTATGTTCACGTTTGTGCTTACCTTCTCCAGACTCAGAAGGTTTTGTTGGGGAAGGGGAGGGGCGTTTTCCATTGGGTGGACTGTCTGATACTCCAGACTCACTAGACACAAGGAAGAAAAAGCATTCTTTAAACTGTGGATAAAATAAAAAAAATGTACAGTATTACAGCCATTAAAAATGAATGTAAGCAAGTACTGTTCTACTAATATAAAAAGCATCCTTGGTATGATGAGTCTCTTCATGCAACTTCTTCAAAAGGGCATTTTTCACTCTTGAGGGAGCCATTTAAGATGATTGCTCAGACAAGCTGCTGGAGAGCCTTGCAACCAGAATATCAGCAGTTAGGGCTGCACAATTAATCGCAATTTTATCGAAATCGCAATATGAACTAGTGCAATATCCAAATCGCAGGGGGGCGCAATATTTGTTAAAGGCAAAATATGTGTCAAACCATTCTAAAATAAAGTATTGTGGTGCTGCAGAGACATCCCGGCCTACAAATCCTATCCTACAGACTTCAATCAGACTAGAAATCCCATTTCAATCATTTTTTAATTTTTTCAATGAAAATTAGAATAATGACCATTCCCTCAAATATTGTGAATCATATCGCAATCGCAATATCAGTTAAATTAACCGCACTTAAATATTTTCCTAATATCGTGCAGCCCTATCAGCAGTCCAATCACCTCTGGTGTTGAGTCTAAAAGGTTCTGTCTAAGGATCTGTAGCTGCACTCCCGCTAAACACGATTAAATGATGCGAGATGTGGGCGCCCGGATAGCTCAGTTGGTAGAGCGGGCGCCCATATACAGAGGTTTACTCCTCGACGCAGCGGGCCTGGGTGTCGACTCCGACCTACAGCCCTTTGCTGCATGTCATTCCCCCTCTCTCTCCCCTTTCATTTCTTCAGCTGTCCTGTCAATAAAGGCCTAAAAATGCCAAAAAAATAAATAAGAAAATGATGTGAGATGTAGCAAAAACTGAGAACCGGCAAGTGAGAATAGATACAATCTTACTAGTTCTAAATCCAAAAGCCAACCAGTGTTTAGCGAGGCTGAAGTAGGAGTAACATGGTCCTGTGTTCTTATTTTTTTAATTTTTTGGGCATTTTTAGGCCTTTGTTTCCACAGGACAGATGAAGACATGAAAGGGGAGAGAGAGGGGGGAATAACACGCAGCAAAGGGCCGCAGGTCCTCTATACCTCTATATATGTGTGCCTGCTCTACCAACTGAGCTAACCCAGCCACATGATCCTGTGTTCTGCCAGTAACCTGTCAGGGTTCTGACTTGGTGCAACATTTTAACCCACCTAGTGTTTTTGCTGCGTGCTGTGGCACCAGGGAGAGGCGTTATGGTGGCGGAGATTAGCTTGACGTAACTTTTGGGGAACCAGCCTCTCTGTCCGGTCTGTAGTTCACCTAGCCACCACATGTCCTGCTGCTCCAACACTGTTATTATCTGCATTAACAGGAATACTATTAGTTCTATTCAGTTAAACAAATGTTTCCCACTCGGAAAATATGGCTAGCACAAAAAGTTTACAATAAAAACACACAAATGCCCAATTAAGACAGAAGAAAGATGCAGATTGATTGACAAAAATACAAGGGTCAATAAGTCATAAGAGTGCAATGTACAGAATCTATATGGGAGAATGCTCATCTACCTCATTTTTGTTGAAGTTGAGGTGGTTGTCCTTCTTCGCTCTCCAGGGATACAAGGCCTGAGCCTGAAGACCCTCGACCTTCTCCCCCTGACAAACAGTGAATAACAGTCATAAATCAGTTTAGATGTTCATGTACAAAGACAGCAGCAACTGTGAAGCAGAATCTTGTGAAGACCAAGGTTGTCAGCGAGGAAGATTATTTCATTTTCTATCTGAACCCAATCAGAGGGCCCAGTTTGAGAGAAAGCCATCCAATTTAGATTCAGGACTAGAAGTTTCGTTACCTGTCCCAGCACAGGAGAAGGAGAGGAGCCCGTCGTCAGGGTAGCAGGTGTGAAGGCGGAGCGTTGCCGTAGCTGCGCTGAGGGAACGCTGAGCGAAGGATTCTGACTGGTTGAAGAGGTTGGCCATGCGTCCCATCCCTCGCTGTCTGATTGACTGGCTGTGTTGGTGGGCCACCTGGAAATGTTAGCAAGCAGACGACCCCTGTATTAGATGGGGTACTACAGGTACAGCATGTGGTTGAAAATTATGGGTTAAACATTGGACATTATGCCCGACTCAAAATAGCAGCTTTGTAACGGACCGGCTAATAAACCAGTCAATAGGACAGCATGAATGAATAAATTAATTTTAGTCTTTTGCCAGTGGTGTCACTTTTATTCTTAATATTCTTTATACACTTAATATTCTGTCCTAAGATGCACCATTGAAGCATAATCGGCTCTTAACATAATATATAATAATAATAATGCCAGCCAGCAGGACTTACGTGGTGCTGAAGTCAGCCCAGTTACTGTTGGCGGAGGACGTGGAGGAGGAGGTCTGTCCAGGTGCGGGAGGAGGCGTGGATAAGGGCTGCTTGGCTGAGGGGGGTGTGGCTGAGGCTGTTGCACGCAGGCTGATTGGTGCTTCACTGTCGGGTATCCGTTCCGCGTAATTAGCTGGGAACCAGCCAGTACGGCCCCTCAGCTCTCCTCCCAGCCAACCGGGTTCACCTGTTTGGGATTCGTCCACCTATGAGAGCAGAGGGGCGGGATTAAGATGACGTTGAAGCATGTAAGCACACACAGACACTAATCAAGAGAGATCATGTATGTGTATGTGTGTGTGTGTGTGTGTGTGTGTGTGTGTGTGTGTGTGTGTGTGTTTAGATTCATGGTAGAAGAGATGAGTGGTGTAAACAACAACAATGGCTACAACAGCAGCAGCTGTTCAGAAATTAATTCCAGGAAGTAGAATTACCAAAGTAGTGGATGACCGAGTGAGACAAATGACAAATAACATATGAACTTGATAACGTGACATTTGTAACCGCTAATGTGTTCAGGTTTTTGTTTCTATAATAACAACCAGGCGCTTATAGTGAACAAGGATTTTTCAATTACCTGTCTTACTCAAAAATAATTCTACTTCTATAAATAACCTCATATTAAAGCATTTGGCTGTCCCCTTCAATGCAAATTAAAAAATATATTTACTTTATTATTTTTTGTTGTAAAACCTGACCTGAGACATTGATGGTAATAAAAAATATTTTTTTGTATTTAAGTGGGGTTTTTTGTAAGTGAAGTATTGCAAAGCATCACACTCACAGTTAAGCACATTCATAACTTTTCATATTAACCGTAAAAATCAAGCATAACAACATTTATAGATCTGATTAGAGTGATTTGGTTAAAAAAAACAAAAGAGCCAAAGACGTTCATCCACTGGCAAATGAATGAACATTGAGATGGCATGAGATGAGCCAATGACAGCAAGAGTTCAAATGAAAGCTGGCTTGTGATTGGTGGAGTCACAACACTGGGCGGGGGCAAGAACTTACCCATTCCCCCTTCACCTTCAGTTTGCACGGCAGAGGAGAGAGGAAAGAGTTAATACAAACTCGCCCACACACGACACACACAACACACACACACACACACAACACATACACGACACACACGACACACACGACACACACGACACACACACACACACACACGCATAAATAATACTTCATGTATGTAAGTCCTTTGTTTATGTGTTTTGAGCACCATTATCCTCCTGTGTTCCCGTGTTGCTGAAGGATTCAAGTGTATGTAAGTTGTGTGTGTACCACATACCATGATTACATCTCCGGGAGCGATACTAATCTCATCATGGCTGCGAGCATCAAATGGATATAGAGCCCTGTAGTAGACCACCTTCACTGGCTGCTGATGCTGGTCAAAGCTAGTGACTGGTGCCTTCTGGTCAAACAGACTGGGTACCGGAGCCTTCTCTACTGAAAACAAACAGAGAAACTGAAATAAATGAAACAGGCTGGTATTTATGATGTCTCCTGCTGGTCAAACATTGAGACAACATACAGACTCTTTGGTGAAGCAGGCTTTGGATTTGTGTCCAAAACGTCATAGTTCATAATAGAAAGGACATAATGCTACTTGTTCCTGAGAGATTACCATGTTATTAGTTCAGTATATTTAGAGAAAAGTGTCTTGGAGGTTGTTTCTTCCTTTATGGATTACAGATTTTTCTGCCAATGCCAATCAACTACCCCCAGAAGCGGTAGTGGAGCTTTACTTTTAAAATCAGATCCTTGCCTCTAAATGGGTCCTAAATGTCCTTAATTCTGCTTAAACTCTGCTAGAAACTATGGATTTAAGTTTTTCCTCGCCGCACTAGTGCAATTGCTCTTGGAGGAATTGTTGGGTTTCTGTAAATTATAGTGTGGTCTTGAACTACTCTAATCTGTAAAGTGTCCTGAGATAACTTCTGTTATGATTTGACACTATAAATGAAATGTAACTGAAGTGAAGATGCCACTTTAGGCACATGCATTTAGGGCCGTGTAATGGCATTAAACACAGCTTACCACCACACCAATTCCTGCTTTTGATTTGGATCTCATTTTGTCACTTGTACGCTCTTTCATGCAGGCGGTCTAAATCCCATTACTCACCTGTTGAAGCCCAGGGGTCGGCCGGCTGGCTGAACAGCTTGCTCAGTTTCTCCTGCATGTCCTTCTTGCCTCTCCCCTCATCCTCCTTCTCTTCTGCTGATCCTGCCCCTTTCTGGCCCTCCTCCTCCTCCTCCTCCTCATCCTCCTCCTCCTCCTCCTCCTCCTCCTCAACCCCTCTCCTCTTCCTCTCCTCCTCTTCCTGAGTCACTCTGTTTAGCCAGGCATGTGGTGCAGAGATGGAGGGAGGGCTAGGAGCGCTGGGGGCAGAGCTGGCTGCTTCATCCCTCCAGGCCACGGCTTCCTCTGATGACAACCTGATATATGAGAGAGAGAGAGAGAGGCATATAAAATGATTAACCAGACAAAACTTTATTTTTATATCATAAAGTACGTACAACAAATGTCACGGTATAATATAAAAAATAACAATGTCTATTCTAATGTAATATCCGGGATATAACTCAAGCATATTTCATTCTTACCTGCTGTCCTGCAGTTCAGCAGACTTCCTCTCGATCGGGGTGTGTAAGTGAGGGTGTGTGTGTGTCAGTGTGGGTGTGTCTCCTTCCAGCTCCCTCTGTCTCTGCCTCTGCTGCCGGCTGTGGATTTCCCTCAGCTCCTGCAAGGCATTATTGGATACAGGAAGGAACAGCGGTGAGGAGGAAGTGGGATCAGAGGGCTGGCTGCTACGGGTTACCATCGACAACAAACAACAACAACAACAACAGCAGCAGCAGCAGCAGTAGCAGTATGTATTAGTAAAGTGATCAAGGCAAGCTCCGCCCCTTCAGTGGTGTCACTGAGGCGATGAAATGTCCCTTCTGGTAACCATGGCAATTAAATGAATGGGAACTCTTTTAAGACAAGGCTGGAGAGCAGCTCATTGCTTTTGAAGTTGAAAGAGGACTCCTAGCTGCTGCTTAAGATCCTCCCAATCTGTCCTGGAGTGCACTGACCAGTGCAAGGCGTCCACAGTAAACAGTCAGGGAACTCCCAACTCACGACATCCAATGCATGTCTTTCCAGTCTAGAAGAGGATTTCTGCTGTTTATCTTCTTATGGTTGGTTCCTTTTTCCCTCGTTAAAGGTTTTCGAAGGATAGAGGGTGTTATAAGGCTATAGATATATATATAAAAAAAAATAATTTCAGGAGTTAACAGCAAACTGGTTAATCCTCTTTGTGTTGAGGTGCCAGTTTTAAACTTCCTTATTATATTTTGGGTGATTGGCTTCACTGGAAGGATTTCAGTTAAAGCACCACTAGAGAACTTTTCCCGCTTCGGTCCCCCCTACAGATTGGAAGTGGAATTGTCCCATTACGTCTCATTCGAACTACAGATCCGCTAGCCTGGTGCTACCAGACTCTGGTACATTTCATTTGTACAGAGAGTCTGGCCACTCTCCATTGACAAGTGTTATCCACTCTGGATCTGCCATAACCAATCGCTAACGTCTGGTCGTGACGTCGGCTTAGCGTCACTAGTGTTAGCCTTAGCCAACTCCTTCACCACTAACGGAGCGAGCTGGAAAATCTAACTTTTCCCAAACCCCGTGGGGAGGAGGGCCACAACATCATGGCCACCAACACAACTCAGCAAAGATTGTTCTTGCTCGGCCTTTAACTTCTGGATATTCAGCAGCGTTGCCACAACGGACCGAATGGCTTAGTTCGCATCTTTCTCCGCCGCCATTACGGAACTACAACTCTAGCGCACGGCCTCAACGTCATTGTTCTCAGCCACCTCCTCTGTTTGCTGATTGGACTGCCAAACATTTGGCTGGAGATAACTCAAGACTATACCGCAAACCCAGACGTAGTACTGAAGGGAAATGAAAATTGAGCGTTGAAGTACGTGGGAGGATGGAGCCCTGTTACGGGTTGATGAACCACTGAAACGATTTTGTAAACATTATTTTAAGATACAAAAAGTTCTCTAGTGTTGCTTTAACAAAAATCAACAAGAAAATCTAATTTTTCCCATTACCATGTTGCCACTATAATGCTTTGAAAGCAACTATAAAACCCATCCCGCTTCACTTCCACAGGATATATCACCACCTGCAGTTGGTCAACACACCTGCTAGCTGTGTGTGCAACTCATGGCATTACGGCTGGGTGGGGTGTTGCAAGGCTGCTGCGCTTTTGGATTGTGAGGTACATTTTCGAGGTTGGGCTACAACTAACAATCATGATTAAATGATTAGTTGTCTGGTCTGTAAAATGTCAGAAAAAGGTGAACAATGTGGATCAGTGTTTTCCAAAGTCCAAGATGACGTCCTCAAATGTCTTGTTTTGTCCACAACTCAAAGATGTTCAGTTTACTGTCACAGAGGAGAGAAGAAACTAGAAAATATTCACATTTACGAAGCTGGAAACATAAGAACTTTTTTTCTCATAAAAAATGACTCGGATCGATTATCAAAACAGATGGCGATTAACTTAATAGTTGACAACTGATAATTGATATTGCACTATTACTTCCTTCTCTTTTGTATATTTTTTGTAAAATTGTAAATTCTATTGTATTGTTATACTGTACACTAACAGTATTTTTTATATTCTTACCGTCATTTCTGTTTTTATTCTTAATATGTTAAGTGAGTGTTGTACTTTGAGAGCAAAGATTACCGGAGTTAAATTCCTTGTTTGTTTACGCAAACCTGGCTAATAAAGCTGATTTGATTCTGATTAACCAATTAATCTTTGCAGCTCTAGTTTGAGGCAACGCACGGTTTTGTCACCTGTCAAGACTGTGACAGCTGGGCAATGAGCGACATGGATCAATAAAAACCAACTGTATCCCCATTTACATTTTTAGCCACATTTACTCCTCCCTCTCTTTCTCTTGTGTTTAGTGTAGTTTGTGTTTCTCTGTCTAAAACATGGTTGTGACTGTGAATTCCTCCCAGTGTGACTCTAGAGCTGCTCAAGCTGGTGTGGACACTAGACAAACATCCCAATGACCGCAGCAACTATTTGGCAGAAAAAAAGAGGGTTTTATGTATCAATCATGTTGCATTGGTAGCAGATTTGATTGTAATATCATTTAAGCATGTTAAGCAGAATAAAATGAACCAAAGATCGTCAAGTTTAGATATTGTTGTAAATTAAATCTTATATAAAACTTTTTGAAAGTAGTTTTTTATGTCAGCCAAAAACTTCACTCAAAGTGGGAGGGGATGTCACTGGGAGGGGCCTCGTCACTACTGGAGGTTGGCTCTGACCCAGCCTAAAACAGAGGGCTCCAGTCATGGCGGCAGGGCGGAGCTTGCTCGAGGCACAGTACGTTTGTGGGAGGCGTTAGGTATAAACAAGGGGGGGGTCAGGGGATGCAGTGGACGGTCCTGTGTAGTCATGACAACCAGCTGTGCCATTAGAACACACTCTGTTACTATAACAACACAATGCAGCTGTCGTGTTTCAGCCAAACATCCAACGTGAGGAAACCTTCAGAAACAAGCAAACCAATCAGAAAGAAGAGACTGACGGAGGAGTAAAACTACAACTCTGGAGAGAGAGAGAGAGAGAGAGAGAGAGAGAGAGAGAGAGAGAGAGAGAGAGAGAGAAAACACCAAATCCATCTGAAACAGGAAGTGGAGGACAACAGACCACACACACACACACACACACACACACACACACACACACACACACACACACACACACACACACACAGTTCATCAGCATATTAGCCTCATAAATGTCTACTAGCTTCCACTTGTCTGGCTGAAACATCATCTGGTAGTATACATGCAGTAGCATTACAGTACAGTAGTAATCTAGTAAAGTAGGCTAGCATAGCAACAGCAGAAAGTTGCCTAATCTAGTACACCTGCTAACCTAGCAAGAATGCTAGTTTAGCATGACAACTGCGTACAGCATTAACTATGGGAGCATAGTTAGCCAGCTGGCTAAGTAGTGAGCTAACACCAGCTTGGCAGCCAAAAGATGGGGCGCTAAAGAGGAGGAAGATAGAGAAGGTAAAAATATTTTGTGGACAAGGGGAGGAGAGAGGAAATGGGAGAGGGTAGAAGAGGAAGAGCATAGAAGATAACAGAGGAGAGGAACAAAATATGAAGCAAAGAGAATGATGTGATTTGAGAAAGAGATGAAAGTAAGGAGGTAGAGACATGGGGAGAAGAACAAGAAAGAAAGAAAGAAAGAAAGAAAGAAAGAAAGAAAGAAAGAAAGAAAAGAAGGGAAATATAGAGAGAGGGGCAAGGTAAGGCTGGGTTGTTGTGTGGACCTTTATAACGTAGTCTAGCCGAGCCAGACACACCCTGACGGCTGACACACACTCCTGAAGCTGTCCCTGCTCCTTGCACTGAAACACACATATACACACACACACACACACACACACACACACACACACACACATATATATATATATACACACACACACACGCACGCACACACACACACACACACACACACACACAGAGGATCAATCCCTCCATAGACACACACTCATAAACAGTTAATGAACCATGAAGAACTAATTTGTCAACAGTTTCTCTGCATGTAGAAAGTAATTTGGAGCTTTCTGAAATAAATCGGAGATGGCAACATTGGACTCCACTCTCTCTTGGTAATGACCTTTGTTAATACCATCTCATATAATGTCATATATGAATTATAATATTAGACACAGCACAGACACAACAGCAGTTAGGTTATGCTGAGTAAGTTTACATGTTAAATGTTGGTCTTGTGCATTAAGCTGTAATCTGATTGTTGATTTGATGTCAATTCAACATCTATAAAATAGCCAACAGAATGCCTCTTATGTGGAACTGTGATTACCTGAATAAATATGTGAATCTATGACGCGAGTGTGGTATCTCTCAGTAGAGATTAAACAAAAAAAGAGAGAGCACAAAAGGCCTTGACTCATGCAAGGAGTGGCTCTTACAACTGTTAAGTGTAGCCGGTGTAACAAAAACAGGCTGAAGTTGTTTTCATATTATAAAGTGCTGTGTGCAAGAAGTCTATGCAGATTCTTTAACTGACCCATCTGCATTGAATAGTAGACAACGGTTTAGTTTTTTAGGTTAGTAATGAGGCTGACACAATTACATTTACTCAACGTTAATAGGTTAAAACTGTAAAAATGTATATATATAAATATATATATCTCAGGCAGTACAAAGAAACAAAAAAGTACTTCTCCATTATTGTTTATATTGTCTTCCTCCCTGTTTTTTAATGAGTCACAAATGCTGAGTTTTGCATTTATTTGCTTTGTATTTGTGTGTCTTGAGCGCCTCTTAGTCAGAGGCTTTACTGCCTCGTACTTGTGAGATTAGAAAAAACAGCATACCAGAATCAGTAGTCATTAGTATGTGAGTGCTTTTCAGTAGTCAGAAAGTCAAGCTTCAACTGGCTGAAATACATCTAGGTGCACGGCGGGAGCAACATAGTGCACAACACACGTTAAACAGAAAATGTCTGCACAAACCAGACAGACCAGACATTGTAAAAGTCTGGTTGGTAAGTGTTAAAGATGCAAAGCCTTCTAAAGTGACTAAAATATGTGAAGCTTGCAAGTTAGTTGTCTGATAAAGAGGGTGTACTATGTTTTACTTTTTTCTCAAATAGTCTGCCAAAGCAGAATGTGCAGGTCCAGGTCTGTGCTCCGGGGCAGCCATTAGAGGCAATGTGTTCATCAAATGATTTATTATTTAATATTACAGAGTATATATCCCAGCTGCAGTACCACCCCAGTCCAGCAGTGGCAGTGTGCTCTACCTGTCTCCCTCTCTGTTCCTCGTGAAGCTGGCGTCGCAGGGCTTCTATCCTGGCACAGTGGTTGGCATAGAACTCACACAGAGACTGGCATTGGCAAGGGAGCAAAAGGCCAGTGTGGGAGATAAATAAAGGAGTAGAAAATATATGAGGAAGGGTTTATTATGTGGATTAAACAAAGAATGTGATAGAAAGAAAATAGAGGTAAGAGGTCAGGAAATACAGGATGAAGAAGCAGGAAGGAAACACAGAGGAGGAGGAGGAGGAGGAGGAGGAGGAGGAGGACAGCGAGTAGAATCAGAAAAAAGGCAGGATGAGCATCGGAGACGAAGAGTCCCAGTGGGTATAAAGGACAGAGGAGGCACAGCAGCGTGACAAGAGAAGATTTTGGGGAGAGGGAGTGGTGTAGAAAGGAAGGTGGACGGCAGTAAAGTCAAACATTGTTCACACCCCAGTGGTCTATGGCTCTGTTTTTTTAAAGAATCACACCACTGAGACATGACTGCAACTTACTCTGGATCAAAACTGGTATCCAACACTGCTGGTTTTTTGCGTGTTGCTCAAAGGACCTTTCGCCCCTTTCTCTAATCACTGTGTTATGTTGACTATACTGAATATGACTCAGAACCCACTTCATTAGATTAGTCATTAGAAAATCTATTTATTGTGGTCTGGGTTGTCTCTGCTTCCCTCCCTCCCCCCTCTTCCTTCTCATTCTCTCTTCGTTGGAACAGACCACAGGACTGAATTCTCCTCTCTATGACCTGACTCAGTGTTCTGGAGAAAAAGGGTGACGGAGACAAAGGGTGCTCTAGGAAACATAAACATACTGCTGTGCTCCAACCCTTAAAGGAATAAAATCCCTCCATCTTTCCCACTCAGTAGTAAATTGTTGGTGAAAGCTACATGGGGGAATCTGCTCGGTGTTCCTGTGCACAGCTAGCTCTCTCCAAAAAACACAGCAATCAACATTAATACACATAGTAACACACCGACATAAATACACAGATAACACAGATACTGTAGTCAAATGCAAATATTAAGACACATCAGTAAACATGAACATTGTGATGATATTGAACTACTGTGAGGATAGGGTTATAGGGAACGGGACAAGACATTGATTGGAAACTAAAGTCACAACACCGATCCAATGTTTGGAACATGGATCACGTTTTATTTAGCAAAACAATTACTGGGTTAGTAAGCTAGTCTATTGGCTGTTTGGTTAAATTGATGTATTTGATCAATAAAGCACTATGACAATGCATCCAACTTAAAGCGTAACTCTCGCCAAAATGCAACCTAGGGTCTTTTTGTGAATGTACCCGAGTCAAACTTTCATTTAAAAGCATATTTAGGACGGAACACCACTTTTAAGATTTACCGTATTATCGAAACAACAAGAGCTACGGTGAGTTGTTCAAAACCTTTTTTAGTAAACTCTGGGTACACAAACAATGTTGTCAATGCTCAAGTTAATGTGTAGAGCCCCTGATGATACTTGGAGCAAAGTTTCATGTTGTGTCGAGCCTTCTTAGTGTTTTAAAAATAGCTATTTTGAGGCTAGCATAAAAGTGCCCCTAGCACTCCCATTCAAAAGACCATTTGACCGAAAAACTAGAATACGGTACATCTTAAAAGTGGCGATTCCGTCCTAAATATGCTTTTAAATGAAAGTTTGACTCAGGTACATTCACAAAAAGACCCTAGGTTGCATTTTGGTGAGAGTTACGCTTTAAGAGCAAATAAGTATCATTAAACTGATTAACTGATGTCACTACTTTATTCTTATGTTACATGAATAAATAAAAAAAACTGTAACATTTTACTTGAAGGTATCGACATAAGAGTGTCATGACACTGTCATGACACAGTCATGCCACATGAACCCTAACTCTAACCCTAACCATAACTTGTCATGACAAAAACCAAATGACACTAAAAGAAGCATTATGTCATAAACGTTTATGACTTGTTTATAATGTTTACGACACGTTCATGACAGTGTCATGTCACTCTTATGTAGAGACCTTCAAGTAAAGTGTAACCATAAAAACAATTCTGCAGCTGTGCATCAAATTGAGGCAATGTTGTGGTGTGTTGGACGAAGGTTGGTTTTTCTGTACTTTTCATATCCATTTGCAAACATGTGTAAGTCAAGGCCCTCCAATTGATTTTAGAAGAGAATAAAAACATGACATAGTGGAATGTGTCATTCACTTAAGGGTCCATTTTCACAAAAGGCTTAGGAGAAACAAGTTACTATCTCGCACTTTTATGAAAATACCAAGGGTGCACTTGCAATGAATGCTTGGTCAGATTCAATGTTACTTCGATTTTTCCTTCGGATAAAAAAACAATAAAAGAGAGCTAAAAAATCAAGAGTAGGCACGTTTAAAGTTGTTTTTTTCTTTCATGAATAGCTGTTCTAAATGTATATACAATTCAAGTTTTTCCTGCTCATTCTTTATTTAAACACATGACAGCTTGTATGGATCTCTAGTAGCATCAAGCTGTACTCTGCTAAGTTAGTTTGTTGACCGTTTGGTTCATTAGGGCAATAATGTAGTTAGTTGAATAAGTATTGGCCTTTATATTCTAATAGTATAGACCTGACCTTTGCCTTTTTGTGATGTATAAATGTTAAAGTTAACAAGCTGCTTACCTTCAGCTGGGTGTTGAAAGCGTCTATTTCCAGCAGTTTGGCCCTTGTCTCTCTTTCCACAGCATCCAGCTGTTCTCTGAGCTGCTGTCTGCTGGTCTCCTTCTGCTCCACAGCCTTTTGCAGGGACGATAGACTATCACCTAAATACGCACAGACAGCGTCAGATCAAGTTAGGTTTATTATTCACAGACATACTTGATTTATTGAATGAGTTAGTGATAGAATCTACCAAGTTACAGTACATTGTGTTAACTAGAGAGTCAGTTAACCAGAAGTGTCGCATTGCCGCTGCGGAGGAGGGTCTGGCTAGTCCACACAGCATTCTGGGATGGTTGAAAAATGTGCTCTGGTTTATTGGCATTTCTTTAAACCAATCACAATCATCTTGGACGGCGCTAAGCGCTAGTCTCGGGAAGGAAGTTTTGGTGGAACATGTGTACGTTTAAAAGTTGTTTTAGTCGTGCAACAGAAAACTCAGATTGGACAGATAGTCTAGCTAGCTGTCTGGATTTACCCTGCAGAGATCTGAGGAACAGCTAACCAGTCCCTCCAGAAAAACGCGATTATGCGATTACATAATTCAAAGCATAATCAGCCAAAGTCCACATATTTATGCGGGGGCCGCATTTTTTTCAAATACGCCGCACTTTCGGCGCATAAATTGCAGATTTCCGCGCAAAATATGCGGGGCTTGCATGATTTCATAATCCCCGCATTTTCGTTGCAAAAAAGCCCCATATATCTTAGCAGAAATTTGAAAAATGTTGCGTTTACTTCACACAAGAGCAGCAATTTTCCCCTGTTGCCATAGGAACGTTATGAAGTGACGTAATTACGCGACGTGAACATCATCGAAAAGCTGCAAACCCCGCGATGAAGCCACGATGAAACCGCAGTTTTTGCAAGTTCCTGCAATTTTATTACATAAAATTGCATAAATATCCCGCATATTCCATCGCATTTTTTAAGAAAACGTGCCGCATGATCAAGGATTTTTGCCCGCAACAATCACAAAAAAGCTCTGCATTTTTCTGGAAGGACTGGTTAACCATAGTCCTTAAATAGCCGGGGGAAACCCTGACGAACTTCTGGCAAATTTGAGATTTGCTCTGCAAGTCCGCCTGGCCAAGAATCCATTCAAGCCCATTTCCAATTTTTCCAAATCGAGGCACCAATCACAACCGTTGAGGCGGGCATTACACCAATCACAACCGTTGAGGCGGGCATTACACCAATCACAACCGTTGAGGCGGGCATTACACCAATCACAACCGTTGAGGCGGGCATTACACCAATCACAACCGTTGAGGCGGGCATTACACCAATCACAACCGTTGAGGCGGGCATTACACCAATCACAACCGTTGAGGCGGGCTTCACACGATGACGATAGCGCAGCGAAGGCTTTGCAGCTTTTTGTTTACATTCAACATGACGGCCACCGCTTCGGCGGCAACCCGATGATGCCGCTGTCGCTGCTACGTCACCCAGATTGTTGGTCTGATTGGTTGAAGGACTATCTAATTGCGCCCAGAGGCATTTGAGCGGCGTCCGTTGGTGACGCCCCTTTGGAAATGCGCTGCGAATGAAGCTTGCCCAGACCCACTCTCAGTTACAACTGAGAAGAGTCTGGTGTCAACCAGGCTACCTCATAAACTGTAAATTTAGTTGAAAATGCCAACACAAAGAAAGTGGAAGGTGACGGACATCTGGCCTAAAAAAACTGTGCATTGTTGCAACACTTTGTCAGAGAGTAGTTACTTTAAAATACTTCCCCACTCTACAGGACATTCATTATTGTTGCTGTGAAAACAGGGGTCAAAGATATAGTATGATAACTTGCACAACCGTCCTAAAGCATGATGTAATTCAACTGTATCCATCAATCCTAACAAGAACTCTCTCTAACATCAAGGCAAGATTATGCATATGTGACATATACAGTTACGTGTGTGTTTAGTTTATGTAGTACTCACGATGCAGACTGTT
Organism: Sander vitreus; assembly: GCF_031162955.1. Taxonomy (NCBI): domain Eukaryota; kingdom Metazoa; phylum Chordata; class Actinopteri; order Perciformes; family Percidae; genus Sander; species Sander vitreus. Next base: position 27,536,336 of record NC_135871.1, read on the forward strand.
CTGTTGAACCTGTTTCAGCTGGTCGTTGAGACTCTGTTTATCAGGAATTAGCCTCCCCAACCACTGCTGGGAGTCCTGCAGACAAACACGTAGTCATATCAAGAAAAAGAATTATCAAGAGTCATTTTCCCTATTTTTTTTTTACTACATAAATGTTTATTTAAAATCCCAGATCATAATTGCATACATGAAGATATTCTTATTCTCTAAGAATGTGTCAGTTTGTTACATGAATGGCTCCGGTGATTAAAGACGTAGCAGAAATGAATGTGACCATTTTGTGTTTATTTGCTGATGGTTATCCATTTGTTTGGCGTACCTGCAGCTGCTGTTGTAGCAGGGTGATTTCAGCAATGCGTGTTTCTCTGGTCTGATTGGTCTGCTCCACCTCTCGCCGCTGAGCTGACAGACGAAACCGGACATCCTTCAGTTTGCCCTCCAACTGGGACTTCTTATCATTCTAGAGGACAGGAGAAGAGAGATGGGAAGGAACATCCTATTACGTTTCTGCGGATGTGCAAAGTATTAGATTACAGAAAGAATGTGTAAGAAAGAAACCTTCAAGTCCATAATTATCAAACAAAACAAACAACACTCTGCCTGTCAGTCCAAGGCGCGACTCTCAGCAACCAGTCAGCTCGGTTAGCTCACAGTGGTCCTGTCTTTATTGTACACGCTAACAGTGCTGCTGCTAACACCAATCTGCTTTGACTATAAATAATTGCCATGCAGTATGGCTTGTTGTCAGCTTTCCAAAATTTGATCTCCCTTTGAATGACAAGCCCTATATTCTCTTATCTACTCTGTGTACACAGCAGATTTGATCATGTGACTAGGTGTGTTATGTTTGATTACCAGAGCCTCCAGTTCAAACTCCAGGGTCTTCTTCCTGGCTTTGAGCAGCACGATACTCTCCTGCTCTCGGTTTCTTTGAGTCAGAAGCTCCTGGCGACGTTGACGCTCCCACTCCAACTGACGCTGGCGCTCTAATTCACGCTTCGCAGCCTGGACGAACCAAACACACAAAAAGTTTATGTATTATAAATGTATTGCACAAGATTGGATATTACATCACATCAAATTATATATTACAGACTTTATTATACACAACAAGCAATCTTCTATAGGAGTTTAAATTAGGGTCTCTTTACTGTAAGAGTTGAGGTTTAAAGAGGGCAGTGAAAGGCCTATAAGTTGTCTGCAGTAGATGTAATTACAAGTCTGCAGCAGTTAAACGTCAACTCAAGCATAACTCTTCATTTGAAAAGCTGATACCTGGTAATTATTTTTCTCCTTGGCTCTCTCCTTCATACCTCTCTCCTCTCTATCTCTTTGCGTCTCTCCTCTTCTCTCTGCCTCTCCAGCTCTCTCTGTCTCTCCAGTTGTCTTTCTAGTTCGTGTTGTCGTCTCCTCTCATTCTCCAGACGCTCACGCTCCTGAGAAAAACCAACACAAAAATCAGCTGGCAGAACAAACAACTCCAATATTTGTTAAGGGTCACCCCCAATGCATCTTCTTTTCCTCCTTGTTTCAACACTTGTCATAAAAAAGGTAAATAACTTACTGATTAATTTCAAAGACATGGCATACTGTGGCCGTTACAGTGAAAGCACTATGGCTATTATAAATTCAAATATTTTACAGTCTTATACACAAGCCATCGGCCACGACCAATTCAAATTTTGAAGGCACACAGTGTGGCAATGAGCAATCAATATAGTCAATAGAGTCTACCTTTCTCTCCTGCTCCTCTCTCTCCAGCGCTGCCAGTCTCTCCTGCTCTTTCCTCTGCTGCTCCTGCAGAGCCTGACGTCTCTTCTCCAACTCCAGGTTTCCTCGCTCAAAGTTCTCCCTCTTCTTATCCTCAAACGTCACTGTGGTGATACAAAGCGAGTAAATATAAACAACGTACAGTAGCTAGAACAGTTTTAAAGATGTAATATACGGCGTCATGTTTCTGGCCTTGCTTAACTAACACTAACAAGTGCACATACACACTATTCGACTTTATTTCAAACTACCAAAACCTTTTTTTTTTTTTTTTTTTTACATGAACGTCGAAGGAAAGGGGCTAGAAACCCGATGGAATGTAAAAGTGGATTAAAAAGCAAAGTGGACGGCTGTTTTGTGCCAGTTGGTGACAAGAAGAAGCCAAAGGGTTTCGTGGCACGTAGGCAGCTGACATCCTTAGAACGAAAAATGTCAGTAAGGTCTTGAAGCCAACAGAGGTGAGGGCCGGTCCGGTCCCCATTTGACCAGTTCTATGATGTAAACTACCTGGTAATTTCTTGTCCTGGCTGCTCTCCGCCTCCTCCTCTAACTCCTCCTGGACGCTCTTCTGGTCCGACTGAACACTGTCACTTCGCACGCGCCTTTAAGACACACACAACCACACCGTCAAAACTATACATATTATGAATACACACGGTCAGTATTGTCATTAGTCACATTTGAGTGAACACAATTTACTACTTCTATTAATATTTTAAAAACATATATACTTTTTTAGATTTTGTTTTGGGCATTTTAGCCTTTAATGAAAAGGACAGCTAGGTATGAAAGGGGAGAGAGGGGGGGAAGACATGCAGGAAATCGTCATGCAGGTAGGACTCAAACCCTGGACCTTCTGTGTCGAGGCATACACCTCTATATAGAGTTTAACATTCACTAGCCATTTGGCTGGCGGACGAAAAGTTAATTTTGAACCCTGATGGTAAGTATTGCGTAACTATGTACATATGTAACATGCTGCTGTCAGTTATTGAGGTTTTTAGTGACAGTATTTACCTGAATGTGGGTGGGAGGTAATCTGGTGGTAACACCGGGGGTAGCGGTAGCCCTGACATAGCCATATCTATGAGGTGCATGGCTAAGATAAACTCCTCAGCTGTTAGCTTTCCATCCTGGTCGATATCTGATAGACTCCTAAAGGAAAAAAAATACATGGAACATATTAAGTATTTTAAGGACGAATCTCTTCTAACTGTCTATTCCCATTTTGATAAAGATGAAATGGTTAAATTTCCGTGTACTGACCATATCGTGGCCAGCTGTCCCTGAGGAAGACTGGACTGCATCAGGATAGTGCGAGCCTGGGGACCTGGGAGAAAGGAAAATCGCCAAACACGTTTAATGCTGTGTGTTACGATCATTTTTTTTATCAAAGAATAGACAGAATCACTGAAGTTCTTCTCAAAGTTCATTTTTACTTGCAAGGAGCCAGTTTACGGCACTCACAACAAAGCAAACGTGACAGAAATATGATATGATCACAAATGACATGCAAGTGTATGTGTGCGAGTACCTGTGAGGTGTCCACTCATCATCTTGTCATGGGAGTTAAAAAGCTGTCTGTACTTCAGCCTGGAGGACTGAGGAACAGCCCAATCAGGCGGGGGCTGAACACTGGGACGAGTAAGAGAAAATAAACAGAGTTAAGTGGTCTGACTTCACTAGAGAGCAGGTCAAAAAGTAAAAAAAATAAGCACATTTAATGTAGGATGCATGTTAAAAATACTCCTTAGCTCCCTGAGTGGTTGAAGTGTACAGCCTGCATTTATAATTATTTGGTGCAAAAAGACATTTGTACCTAGCAACGTCCACGGACGGCCCCTTCTGCAACTTGGTACTGGAACGATTAAACGAAGAAGACTTGTTGACAGAGGGAGCTGAGAGAGACAAAGAAGAGTGCATTTTAGTCTGAGGCGGTGTACAGATACTCCGATTTTCACTTAACTTCAAACAGCGTATACACTTTGTGAAGCATTTCATTTCATGTGATTATTTAAAGGTGTGACATTCAATCAGTCAACAACAATATACGTAAGCTATACATGGCTCGCAGCAAGAGCTGGTACCTCTTCTAAAAAGTTCTAACTTCACTAGAAAACGGTAACCTGCTACTTACTACTGGAAATATGAATGTGTATATTATGTGTAAATAGAAGCTTATAGAACTGAGACCTTTGCCCACACCCACAATTGCTACAGAAGCAACATGAACACATCAGCTGTGTTATCGCAGTATTTTACCTGGGTGGGAGAAGCCTGAGATTGGCTGCATTATGCCTGTGGGAGGAGCTCCGTTGGCGAGGGGCGGGGGGAGGGGCGGCGCGGCAGACGAGACGAGTGGGGGAGACACTCCGACAGGGAGAGGTGGCAGGGGGAGTGGAGGCACGCCTGACAGAGGAGCCGAGATGGGGGGCATGCCTGGAAGAGAAAAACGATATACAGTAAAGACATGATTATTAGACACAAAAGCCGCATTAAGGAGAAAGACATCAGAGAGATCTACTATCAATATTTTTTCTAGTGCTGAATTAGACATTATATATTTCTACTAGTAAACGGGGTGTGAGAGCCACGGTGCCAGCTGAAGGAGGGGAACATTATGAGTCTGTGTTGTGCATTATAACTTTATTGATCTCTGAAGGAGAGTGAGCAAGCATTTCCTAAATAACCTTTGGAAAAGAAAGAGGGACATCATCCTTATCAAATACATCTGCAGTGTTCAGTTTTACCAGTACAGAGTTTTACCACAGGCCCAGCAAGACAGTAAACCTTGAGGAAAAGCAGTTTTCAGATGAACCGATAGCCAAAGATTATATCTTGTATCGCTGTTATTACATTAAACTGTGTGCGGTGTTTCTGCTGTATTAACTTAACAGCAGCGCACCACCACACCGAAAATTAGAACCAGTGCAGAAGAAGAATACAAAATGTTTTTAGCATTGTCAATATTTAGTCTTCAATCACAACCTAAAACTG